>NC_069500.1:423708845-423914680 GCF_027579735.1 Bombina bombina | reverse complement strand
TTAGATGGTTTCCAAACTGAAACTGCTCCTGAGGACGAAGGATCAGGCTTTTGTTCTTTGTTGAAACGAAAGGAACGAAAACGATTGTTAGCCCTGTTTTTACCTTTAGATTTTTTATCCTGTGGTAAAAAAGTTCCTTTCCCACCAGTAACAGTTGAAATAATAGAATCCAACTGAGAACTAAATAATTTGTTTCCCTGGAAAGAAATGGAAAGTAGAGTTGATTTAGAAGCCATATCAGCATTCCAAGTCTTAAGCCATAAAGCTCTTCTGGCTAAGATAGCTAGAAAATGTGGAAAGATGAGAAGTGCTCTTCTAACATGCAAACTCATTTGAGTTTGCATGTTAGAAGAGCACTTCTCATCTTTCCACATTTCCTACTTATTTGGGGTATTACTGGTGATACCCAGGGAAACTCTTCATTGCAGTGTACAATACAGGGGCTCTATTCTATATATTGACTATCCACTTTTTACTGGATCAGTACAATTGTTATAAAAAATTAAATTAAAATGGAAGAAACAGCACAACAATATTTCTCCCTGAGACCTGCTACAACACGCAGTGACTTTTCCACAGAATGTGAAAAAAAATATTTTCTGAGGATAAGGGGACACTTTCACTCAGCACTTTATTTGATACTATGGAAACCCTTTTGTTCAAAGAAACCAAGGCACAGTGGGACATTTGGACATTCCAATCATATCTTAAAGCCCATATGATTCCTAGAGGACTGAGAATTTTTAAATTTCCTACTTTTGATGTTGATACCACAGATGTAGAATTTGTTGATAAATGGAATGCAGTGTTATCAGAATGTTCATGCCAACTAATGTTGTTATTAATACAATATAGAACACAGCAACTAAACGATGTCAAACTAGAGATAGATACTCTTCAGATTGAGCTGAATAATAGAAGTGTTGACCCAAACTTTGCTAAATTTGATAAGATATTGCAAGAGTCTTTGGCCCGTGGTAAGCAAGTCATAATGGAAAACAAACATATCAAGTTTGTACGTGACAAAACTGACTACCAGAAAAACTCAGTGTATATTTGGAACAAAAAACAACGTTCCATCTATAGACGAAACTTACCACAGAACAAAAACCGTAGGGGCAATCGTAGACATGGCAGAGGTCACCGCAAACAGGTTAGCTTCTCTGATAGCGATACAGACAGATCGTCTGATGAATATAACTCAGGTGGTGACAATGAGATAGATAGAGTAACACAGACAAACACCATTTCTAATACTCAACAGGGCATTTTAAAAGCCCCTACTGTTCCTACTGTTTCCAATATTGCTAATGTCTCCAATGTTCCCAGTATGCCTAACATAGCATCCACAAGCCTGGTACCACAAGGGGCAAGACATAAAGATAAAAACACCGTGTCTAAGTACGTTCCCACTAATAGATCAGATGAACAAATGAGTACACACATTGGGAACACAGGGGCACAAGATATGCTACTTTTGAATCAGGTTTTTCCCATAGACCCACCTTCACAGGGCATAGGGGGGACACCATACAACAGCCAAGAGAGATACCCTGTACGGGGCAACCGCACACAGACCAAATACAAATAAATAGTGTGGTAAATCTATCCTCAACTGTATTGACTAAGGATCAAATAGATGTATTGTCTCTGGGCTTAGGTTTTGCACCTACCACAAGCTTTGACATCTTCCAGACACTCATTGACATAAACAAATTTGTAAGGAACATCACACTAAAGAAACATTTTGCAGATACTCCACATGAGACTACTCACTCTGAATCGGCTAGTGTTCATACTACATCATGTATAGGTATAAATACATTCTCAGAAGTCTGTGATCTTATATCTCTCCAAAATCTAGCTATAGAGAGCAATAGTGTATCTGGAACGCTTAATAGGGCTTTTTCATTCAAAAATAAATCTACCTTCTACCCGATACAAAATAGAGGGCCAATAATAGAGACATTCCATGCACGAGTAGAGTCAGATCTGCAGAAATTGAAGGAGACCACAGACAGAACAGCACATAACTTGACTAAAAGACAATCACAAGCACTTAGGTCATTACAACAACAACCAAATCTAGTGATCAGACCATCAGATAAGGGGGGCACTATTGTAGTCCTCGATAGGAAAGATTATGTATCAGAAGCTCTTAGACAGCTAAACAATCCTTCAGACTATTCGCTCTTACCTAGAAATCCAACAAATGAGTATAAGAAACTCTTAAGTAGCATCTTAGATGATGGTGTTGAACATGGCTTTATTGATGAAAATACTGCAGACTATCTCTATGTCAGGTACCCTAGGACCCCAGTGTTCCATATGTTCCCCAAGGTCCATAAATCACTTACCAACGTAAAAGGCCGCCCAATAGTCAGTGGCATAGACTCCATATTTGAAAGATTGTCCCAGTGGCTTGATGCCATTTTACAACCATTGGTTAATCAATTACCCTCACACACCAGAGATTCAAAGCATGTACTTAATTTACTAACTGACATAAAGTGGCAAACCAACTACCACTGGCTTTCAGTGGATGTGGTCTCTCTATATTCTAGAATTCCACACAATAGAGGTATTGAGGCAGTAAAGTATTTTTTGACCACACACACAGAATACACATTGGATTTTCAAAACTATGTTTTGAGAATTCTAGAGTTTCTTCTGACTCATAATTTTTTCACCTTTGAAGGGCAATACTATGTCCAAAGATGCGGAACGGCCATGGGGGCGAAATATGCCCCTTCTTATGCAAATTTATTCCTCGGCAAATGGGAGCTAGATAACATCTTTGACCATAGTAACCCATACAGATCATATATTTGTTTTTTTAAACGCTATATAGATGACCTGCTATTTATCTGGTCAGGCTCACCTGCAGACATACAGATTTTCATTGAGATGATCAATAATAACAATCTAAACCTAAGTTTCACCTACATCACAGACACAAAGTCTATTAACTACTTAGATTTATGCCTTACAGGAGAAAGGAGTGGAAAAATCACCTCTAAAGTATATCGTAAGCCCATCTCAGGCAACACCCTCCTGCACGCTTCCAGTTGCCATCCTAAAAACACATCGTATGCTGTTGCTAAGGGCCAGTTTTCTAGGCTTAAGAGGAATTGTAGCAACACTGTGGATTATGTGCAGGAGGCTGACTGTCTTGAGAAGAGGCTCAAAGAAAGAAAATATACACGCAGACACATCAAACAAGCTAGATCAGCTGTAGACAAGCTGGATAGGGATCAACTTTTGGAAGATAAACCCAAACAAATACACGGTGATTTTCAAGGTGTACACTTTGTGACAACATACAGTACACAATTCTCACAGATCTGTAACATAGTTAGGAAAAATTTCCCTCTACTGGCAGCCGATGATAAGCTGATTGACACCGTAAAACAAGGGGTCAGGTGTTCATATAGAAAAAGTCCCACATTAGCATCCATTTTGTCACCCACAGAACTTAAACAGACACTACAACCTACAAGTTCATGGCTACAACATTTAGGTATGTTCAAATGTGGCCATAGAAAGTGTAAACCCTGTGATTTTGTTTGGGTTACCAAAGAATTCACTTCTACTACAACTGGTCAGACATACCCTATCAAAACCTGTCTCAATTGCCAAAGTACGGATGTCATATATATTATTATATGCACCCTATGCAATATCCAGTATGTAGGGTTAACCTCGAGGGATATAAATTCCCGTATTAGAGAACACTTCTCTACTATCACAAAAGGCACGTCTAGTACACCTCTGGTCCAACACTTTGCTACCAAACACAGATGTAGCTTAAATTCTTTTAAATGGCTGGCAATAGAACAAGCTAAGGTGCCTAAGAGAGGAGGCAACCTAGCGAATATACTTGCCAAAAGGGAAGTATATTGGATTTACACCTTGAAAACTAGACTACCTTTAGGATTAAACTCCAGATATGATTTAATCAATTTCTGGGAATAGCCTTACAAGTTACATCTGTTGTAACTTTTACCACATATTTCATCTTTTATATCACACATTTCATGTACAATTTGCTTATTGTCATGTGCCATTACTGAGACTACATGTGTACATATTCTCACTCTATGACTGTTTTACATATGGAGCAATACGCACATTCACAAGCATAATTGTTCACATTAGGCCATTACTATGCCATATTTCTGACATTTACAAATATATATATTTTTCCAATATATTCTTACAGTACAGTCACCAAGGATCATACTAATTAGGGCACCTATCATATAAGGGTACATACATCTTACTTTAGTGCTTTTTCATTTTCATTTTTATTTACATTTTTGACTTGTATCTTGAATTATTCTCCTCCCCTTACCCTCCTACCCTGTCCTCCAAAACACAATATACAGGGTCTATATAGTACCAAAATTAGCCTAAGTACACTATATCAATTAAATATCCATGATACCATTGTACATACTTTAGAATTATTTATCTGGTAGATAGGGGTTTAAACTATACATCATGTGTATTTTGAGCATTAATTATTATGTGGTAAATCACACTATACTTTTATGGCGTACCTTGCAGTATTTTATACATTTTCTATTTATATATTTTCTATGTAATCTGTGTGGTCTATATGGCCAGTGTATTTAACATTAATATCATCCACTAATGTTGGCTTTGAGATTATACTACTTTGTAAATGTATTTACTTGCAAATGTATACACAAGTGTTGTTTCAGATCCAGGGAATTAAGGGTTAACTCCTTTCCTACCTGTGGAGTGTGGGCGTACTTTGAATTTGTATTTTTGTCCAATCAGATTTTATCACTACCTTTTTAAGTATGTACTCACCTGCATGACACCTATGGCTATGATTACGGCTGCTGGCCGAAACATGTAAGCCCTGGTGTCACGCTCACACACCTTTCCTGTTTTTTCAGTTTGTGCTGCCGGTTTGGCGTTTTAACCAAGCCTAATAAAATTGGATTTTATTTCACACAAAAGCTGGATCCTGCCTTCTTTGTAAGATAGCTAGAGACATAAACCTAACATCAACTCTAATAATATCAAAAATGGCATCACAGATAAAATTATTAGCATGCTGAAGAAGAATAATAATATCATGAGAATCACGATTTGCTACTTGTTGCGCTAGGGTTTCCAACCAAAAAGTTGAAGCTGCAGCAACATCAGCCAATGATATAGCAGGTCTAAGAAGATTACCTGAACACAGATAAGCTTTTCTTAGAAAGGATTCAATTTTTCTATCTAAAGGATCCTTAAACGAGGTACCATCTGACGTAGGAATGGTAGTACGTTTAGCAAGGGTAGAAATAGCCCCATCAACTTTAGGGATTTTGTCCCAAAATTCTAACCTGTCAGGCGGAACAGGATATAATTGCTTAAAACGTTTAGAAGGAGTAAATGAATTACCCAATTTATCCCATTCTTTGGAAATCACTGCAGAAATAGCATTAGGAACAGGAAAAACTTCTGGAATAACCGCAGGAGCTTTAAAAACCTTATCCAAACGTATAGAATTAGTATCAAGAGGACTAGAATCCTCTATTTCTAAAGCAAATAGTACTTCTTTAAGTAAAGAGCGAATAAATTCCATCTTAAATAAATATGAAGATTTATCAGCATCAATCTCTGAGATAGAATCCTCTGAATCAGAAGAGTCCAAAGAATCAGAATGATGGTGTTCATTTAAAAATTCATCTGTAGAGAGAGAAGATTTAAAAGACTTTTTACGTTTACTAGAAGGAGAAATAACAGACAAAGCCTTCTTTATGGATTCAGAAACAAAATCTCTTATGTTATCAGGAACATTCTGCACCTTAGATGTTGAGGGAACTGCAACAGGCAATGGTACATTACTAAAGGAAATATTATCTGCTTTAACAAGTTTGTCATGACAATTATTACAAACAACAGCTGGAGGAATAGCTACCAAAAATTTACAGCAGATACACTTAGCTTTGGTAGATCCAGCAGGCAGTGATTTTCCTGTAGTATCTTCTGGCTCAGATGCAACGTGAGACATCTTGCAATATGTAAGAGAAAAAACAACATATAAAGCAAAATAGATCAAATTCCTTATAAGACAGTTTCAGGAATGGGAAAGAATGCCAAATATCAAGCTTCTAGCAACCAGAAGCAAATGAAAAATGAGACTGAAATAATGTGGAGACAAAAGCGACGCCCATATTTTTTAGCGCCAAATAAGACGCCCACATTATTTGGCGCCTAAATGCTTTTGGCGCCAAAAATGACGCCACATCCGGAACGCCGACATTTTTGGCGCAAAATAACGTCAAAAAAATGACGTAATTTCCGGCGACACGTATGACGCCGGAAACGGAAAAGAATTTTTGCGCCAAAAAAGTCCGCGCCAAGAATGACGCAATAAAATGAAGCATTTTCAGCCCCCGCGAGCCTAACAGCCCACAGGGAAAAAAGTCAAATTTTTGAGGTAAGAAAAATATGATAATTCAATGCATAATCCCAAATATGAAACTGACTGTCTGAAAATAAGGAAAGTTGAACATTCTGAGTCAAGGCAAATAAATGTTTGAATACATATATTTAGAACTTTATAAATAAAGTGCCCAACCATAGCTTAGAGTGTCACAAAAAATAAGACTTACTTACCCCAGGACACTCATCTACATGTTTGTAGAAAGCCAAACCAGTACTGAAACGAGAATCAGTAGAGGTAATGGTAAATATAAGAGTATATCGTCGATCTGAAAAGGGAGGTAAGAGATGAATCTCTACGACCGATAACAGAGAACCTTATGAAATAGACCCCGTAGAAGGAGATCACTGCATTCAATAGGCAATACTCTCTTCACATCCCTCTGACATTCACTGCACGCTGAGAGGAAAACCGGGCTCCAACTTGCTGCGGAGCGCATATCAACGTAGAATCTAGCACAAACTTACTTCACCACCTCCCTTGGAGGCAAAGTTTGTAAAAACTGATTTGTGGGTGTGGTGAGGGGTGTATTTATAGGCATTTTAAGGTTTGGGAAACTTTGCCCCTCCTGGTAGGAATGTATATCCCATACGTCACTAGCTCATGGACTCTTGTTAATTACATGAAAGAAAATTAGGCCCCAATAAGTTTTATCACCAAACATATGTTAAAAAACGATTAAACATGCCAGCAAACGTTTTAAAACACATTCTTATAAGAGTATGTATGTCTATTAATAAGCCTGATCCAGTCGCTATCACTGCATTTAAGGCTTTACTTACATTACTTCGGTATCAGCAGTATTTTCTTAGTCAATTCCATTCCTTAGAAAAATATATTACTGCACATACCTTAGCATATATCTCTATCAATCAGCCTGGTACCAGTCGCTTTCACTGCATTTAAAGGCTGTACTTACATTACTTCCGTATCAGCAGTATTTTCTTAGTCAATTCCATTCCTTAGAAAAATATTTTACTGTACATATCTTATTTGCAGGAAAACCTGCACGCCATTCCCCCTCTGAAGTACCTTACTCCTCAGAATGTGTGAGAACAGCAACTGGATCTTAGTTACGTCTGCTAAGATCATAGAAAAAACGCAGGCAGATTCTTCTTCCAAATACTGCCTGAGATAAACAGCACACTCCGGTGCCATTTAAAAATAACAAACTTTTGATTGAAGAAATAAACTAAGTATAAAAAAACCACAGACTCTCACGACCTCCTATCTATGTTGAGACTTGCAAGAGAATGACTGGGAATGGCAGTTAGGGGAGGAGCTATGTAGCAGCTTTGCTGTGGGTGGACTCTTGCAGCTTCCTGTTGGGAAGGAGAATATATCCCATAAGTAATGGATGATCCGTGGACTGGATACACTTAACAAGAGAAAGATAAACATATTTTAAACACCTTCCGGATATGAATTAGTATACATTATATATAGTAATTAATACTCCACTGCTAATGCAAAGAGTACTAATGACTTGTTGAACACTTGAAGCTTAAAGCTGAGGACTTGACCTAGGCTTGCATTTGTTGACTCAAGACTTGACTTATTGTGCACGAAATCAAGACTTGACTTGCCTGCCTTGACTCGGGACTTGCCTCTCTTGACTTGGGACTTGCCTCTCTTGACTCTGGACTTGACTTGGGACTTAAATACAAAGACTCAAGACTTACTTAATGACTTGGTCCCACCTCTGTTATATATTAGTTTAAATAAGAGGTGGTTACATTTCTAAGTAGATACAATGGCTACAATTAATTGTTAAAGGGAAACTGAACACTAAATACATTTGCTGCACGGGTGCTGTCATGGAACCTAGTTTGCACTTCATGTATCTGAAGAAAAGTTGATGCAGATGTGCAAACAAATCAGTCTAGGAATACAGAAGATAATTCAATTTAAAATCATCTGAAAGTCACTGTGAATTCTTCTACACTACATGGTTGGGAAACACGAACATTGGTATTTGCAGTAAAAATGCCAAACAAAAAGGTTCCAAGAGGCCAGTTTATTTCAGATTTATTACATCAAGACATTTACTTAGAAATACATAACATTTGGAGGAAACCATTTGAATACATCCCAACTCAGTTTGGATTGTCATGCAACATGCATTTATTAAAGGGAATGCAGCTGATCATCCAGCATTACATCCTTACAACCATTTTGTGGGAATATATCAGCTTACAAATTGTCTAAAAAGGGAATACATGCAGATACAAGCCTTGTGACAGTTGTTAGGAAGTCTAGGGATCATTTATCATAGAACAACCCTCAAATAATAATAATAATAAATAATAGTAACTTTGTCTATTCCACAATTTTCTTTTTTAAATGACTTACTTTTTAAATCATTTAGTTTCTGTTATGTCTATTACTATATTACCCCAGTGATTTTTGTACATTCAAACTTCCACACAATGTATTTCTGCTAGATGTCAGACTGTAAAGGCACTTCATTATAAGTGGTGTTTAACTAAAGTGAAGTTGGCCAAATGTTGTTGATAGTGAAAAGAATTACACTGAAATGTACAATATAGTGTTAGGAATAGGATGTTAGGGCTAAGTCAGGTGTGGGGTTAAATCTTTGGTGTAAGAGACAGCTGTAATGCTTTTCAGTCCTCTAACTGTGTATCATATCCACAATATTTCATATTTAAATCCCTACTTTAGTAGAGAAACTTTATGAAGTGTGTTTTACACGCACTACATAATATTGCGGCTACGGCATATAAAGGACAACATTTTAGTCTTTAGCAGTTAGGGGACATATTGCATTTGACATTATACCTGGTTGTATTGCTCTGTAATTGTTATAAGTAATGGGTGCAATAGCCTTTCAAATCCAGTCTGATGTGAGATATATACATATGACGCTGTGTAGGGTCATGCTACACATTTATCAATCAACCTCTTGTTCAGCTAGAAAACAAGATCCATAATTTAAAAAACAAAAAACATTATATACATAAATGCATGAATGATGCTTACTGTAATTAAAGGTACATGAAAGCCAACATTTTCTCTCATGATTCAGCTAGAACATACATTTTTAAACAGTTTTCCAATTTACTTCTAGGGGCCGATTTATCAAAGCGTCAATTTCAGTGCAGTCGTTGGAGTCAATACTCTCGCCAGACATCGCTGCTGCAAATCCACATACGACGCCTTTATTTATTAAAAAGTCTGTCAAAAACACGCGCGTCAAGTACGGAGCGTTGAGCATCAGACTGTTGATAAATAAGTCATCGATGTCGCAGATTTTCTGTTTTTTCCTACTTTATTTATACCTTATTATTACTGTCTACATTTCTCTAATGCTAATCTTTTTATTTTTCATCTGTTAATGTCCAAGAAAAATCTGATATATGATATATGATATTTTCACATAAATGAATGTGTATTTATATTTCTAGAAATCATGATATGACTATCTCATGTTTTTTTCTTTTTTTAAAATGATTATTAAAGGGCCACTAAACCCAAAATCTTTCTTCCATGATTCAGATAGAGAATACAAATTTAAACAACATTACAATTTACTTCTATTATTTATTTTGCTTCATTTTTTAGATATCCTTAGTTGAAAAAGCAATGCACATGGTGAGCCAATCACACAAGGCTTCTATTTGCAGAAACCAATCAGCAGCTACTGAGCATATCTAGATATGCTTTTCAGCAAAGAATATCAAGAGAATAAAACAAATTAGATAATAGAAGTAAATTAGAAAGATGTTTAAAATTGCATTCTCTTTCTGAATCATGAAAGACAAAAACATAATTTATGTAAGAACTTACCTGATAAATTCATTTCTTTCATATTAGCAAGAGTCCATGAGCTAGTGACGTATGGGATATACATTCCTACCAGGAGGGGCAAAGTTTCCCAAACCTCAAAATGCCTATAAATACACCCCTCACCACACCCACAATTCAGTTTAACGAATAGAAAAGAAGTGGGGTGATAAAAAAGTGCGAAAGCATATAAAATAAGGAATTGGAATAATTGTGCTTTATACAAAATCATAACCACCACAAAAAAGGGCGGGCCTCATGGACTCTTGCTAATATGAAAGAAATGAATTTATCAGGTAAGTTCTTACATAAATTATGTTTTCTTTCATGTAATTAGCAAGAGTCCATGAGCTAGTGACGTATGGGATAATGACTACCCAAGATGTGGATCTTTCCACACAAGAGTCACTAGAGAGGGAGGGATAAAATAAAGACAGCCAATTCCTGCTGAAAATAATCCACACCCAAAATAAAGTTTAACGAAAAACATAAGCAGAAGATTCAAACTGAAACCGCTGCCTGAAGTACTTTTCTACCAAAAACTGCTTCAGAAGAAGAAAATACATCAAAATGGTAGAATTTAGTAAAAGTATGCAAAGAGGACCAAGTTGCTGCTTTGCAGATCTGGTCAACCGAAGCTTCATTCCTAAACGCCCAGGAAGTAGAAACTGACCTAGTAGAATGAGCTGTAATTCTCTGAGGCGGAGTTTTACCCGACTCAACATAGGCAAGATGAATTAAAGATTTCAACCAAGATGCCAAAGAAATGGCAGAAGCTTTCTGGCCTTTTCTAGAACCGGAAAAGATAACAAATAGACTAGAAGTCTTACGAAAAGATTTCGTAGCTTCAACATAATATTTCAAAGCTCTAACAACATCCAAAGAATGCAACGATTTCTCCTTAGAATTCTTAGGATTAGGACATAATGAAGGAACCACAATTTCTCTACTAATGTTGTTGGAATTCACAACTTTAGGTAAAAATTCAAAAGAAGTTCGCAACACTGCCTTATCCTGATGAAAAATCAGAAAAGGAGACTCACAAGAAAGAGCAGATAATTCAGAAACTCTTCTGGCAGAAGAGATGGCCAAAAGGAACAAAACTTTCCAAGAAAGTAATTTAATGTCCAATGAATGCATAGGTTCAAACGGAGGAGCTTGAAGAGCTCCCAGAACCAAATTCAAACTCCAAGGAGGAGAAATTGACTTAATGACAGGTTTTATACGAACCAAAGCTTGTACAAAACAATGAATATCAGGAAGAATAGCAATCTTTCTGTGAAAAAGAACAGAAAGAGCAGAGATTTGTCCTTTCAAAGAACTTGCGGACAAACCCTTATCTAAACCATCCTGAAGGAACTGTAAAATTCTCGGTATTCTAAAAGAATGCCAGGAAAAATGATGAGAAAGACACCAAGAAATATAAGTCTTCCAGACTCTATAATATATCTCTCGAGATACAGATTTACGAGCCTGTAACATAGTATTAATCACAGAGTCAGAGAAACCTCTTTGACCAAGAATCAAGCGTTCAATCTCCATACCTTTAAATTTAAGGATTTCAGATCCTGATGGAAAAAAGGACCTTGTGACAGAAGGTCTGGTCTTAACGGAAGAGTCCACGGTTGGCAAGAGGCCATCCGGACAAGATCCGCATACCAAAACCTGTGAGGCCATGCCGGAGCTACCAGCAGAACAAACGAGCATTCCTTCAGAATCTTGGAGATTACTCTTGGAAGAAGAACTAGAGGCGGAAAGATATAGGCAGGATGATACTTCCAAGGAAGTGATAATGCATCCACTGCCTCCGCCTGAGGATCCCGGGATCTGGACAGATACCTGGGAAGTTTCTTGTTTAGATGGGACGCCATCAGATCTATTTCTGGAAGTTCCCACATTTGAACAATCTGAAGAAATACCTCTGGGTGAAGAGACCATTCGCCCGGATGCAACGTTTGGCGACTGAGATAATCCGCTTCCCAATTGTCTACACCTGGGATATGAACCGCAGAGATTAGACAGGAGCTGGATTCCGCCCAAACCAAAATTCGAGATACTTCTTTCATAGCCAGAGGACTGTGAGTCCCTCCTTGATGATTGATGTATGCCACAGTTGTGACATTGTCTGTCTGAAAACAAATGAACGATTCTCTCTTCAGAAGAGGCCAAAACTGAAGAGCTCTGAAAATTGCACGGAGTTCCAAAATATTGATCGGTAATCTCACCTCCTGAGATTCCCAAACTCCTTGTGCCGTCAGAGATCCCCACACAGCTCCCCAACCTGTGAGACTTGCATCTGTTGAAATTACAGTCCAGGTCGGAAGCACAAAAGAAGCCCCCTGAATTAAACGATGGTGATCTGTCCACCATGTTAGAGAGTGTCGAACAATCGGTTTTAAAGATATTAATTGAGATATCTTCGTGTAATCCTTGCACCATTGCTTCAGCATACAGAGCTGAAGAGGTCGCATGTGAAAACGAGCAAAGGGGATCGCGTCCAATGCAGCAGTCATAAGACCTAGAATTTCCATGCATAAGGCTACCGAAGGTAATGATTGTGACTGAAGGTTTCGACAAGCTGTAATCAACTTTAGACGTCTCTTGTCTGTTAAAGACAGAGTCATGGACACTGAATCCATCTGGAAACCCAGAAAGGTTACCCTTGTCTGAGGAATCAAAGAACTTTTTGGTAAATTGATCCTCCAACCATGATCTTGAAGAAACAATACAAGTCGATTCGTATGAGATTCTGCTAAATGTAAAGACTGAGCAAGTACCAAGATATCGTCCAAATAAGGAAATACCACAATACCCTGTTCTCTGATTACAGACAGCAGGGCACCGAGAACCTTTGTAAAAATTCTTGGAGCTGTAGCTAGGCCAAACGGCAGAGCCACAAACTGGTAATGCTTGTCCAGAAACGAGAATCTCAGGAACTGATAATGATTTGGATGAATCGGAATATGCAGATATGCATCCTGTAAATCTATTGTGGACATATAATTCCCTTGCTGAACAAAAGGTAAGATAGTCCTTACAGTTACCATCTTGAACGTTGGTATCCTTACATAACGATTCAATATTTTTAGATCCAGAACTGGTCTGAAAGAATTCTCCTTCTTTGGTACAATGAAGAGATTTGAATAAAACCCCATCCCCTGTTCCGGAACTGGAACTGGCATAATTACTCCAGTCAACTCTAGATCTGAAACACATTTCAGAAATGCTTGAGCTTTTACTGGATTTACTGGGACACGGGAAAGAAAAAATCTCTTTGCAGGAGGCCTCAACTTGAAACCAATTCTGTACCCTTCTGAAACAATGCTCTGAATCCAAAGATTGTGAACAGAATTGATCCAAATTTCCTTGAAAAAACGTAACCTGCCCCCTACCAGCTGAGCTGGAATGAGGGCCGCACCTTCATGTGGACTTAGAAGCAGGCTTTGCCTTTCTAGCTGGCTTGGATTTATTCCAGACTGGAGATGGTCTCCAAACTGAAACTGCTCCTGAGGATGAAGGATCAGGCTTTTGTTCTTTGTTGAAACGAAAGGAACGAAAACGATTATTAGCCCTGTTTTTACCCTTAGATTTTTTATCCTGTGGTAAAAAAGTTCCTTTCCCACCAGTAACAGTTGAAATAATGGAATCCAACTGAGAACCAAATAATTTGTTACCCTGGAAAGAAATGGAAAGTAAAGTTGATTTAGAAGCCATATCAGCATTCCAAGTTTTAAGCCATAAAGCTCTTCTAGCTAAAATAGCTAGAGACATAAACCTGACATCAACTCTGATAATATCAAAAATGGCATCACAGATAAAATTATTAGCATGCTGAAGAAGAATAATAATATCATGAGAATCACAATGTGTTACTTGTTGCGCTAAAGTTTCCAACCAAAAAGTTGAAGCTGCAGCAACATCAGCCAAAGATATAGCAGGTCTAAGAAGATTACCTGAACACAGATAAGCTTTTCTTAGAAAGGACTCAATTTTCCTATCTAGAGGATCCTTAAACGAAGTACCATCTGACGTAGAATAGTAGTACGTTTAGCAAGGGTAGAAATAGCCCCATCAACTTTAGGGATCTTGTCCCAAAATTCTAATCTGTCAGATGGCACAGGATATAATTGCTTAAAACGTTTAGAAGGAGTAAATGAATTACCCAAATTATCCCATTCTTTGGAAATTACTGCAGAAATAGCATTAGGAACAGGAAAAACTTCTGGAATAACCACAGGAGCTTTAAATACCTTATCTAAACGTTTAGAATTAGTATCAAGAGGACCAGAATCCTCTATTTCTAAAGCAATTAGTACTTCTTTAAGTAAAGAACGAATACATTCCATTTTAAATAAATATGAAGATTTATCAGCATCAACCTCTGAGACAGAATCCTCTGAACCAAAGGAATCATCAGAATCAGAATGATGATGTTCATTTAAAAATTCATCTGTAGGGAGAGAAGTTTTAAAAGATTTTTTACGTTTACTAGAAGGAGAAATAACAGACATAGCCTTCTTTATGGATTCAGAAACAAAATCTCTTATATTATCAGGAACATTCTGCACCTTAGATGTTGAAGGAACTGCAACAGGCAATGGTACTTTACTAAAGGAAATATTATCTGCTTTAACAAGTTTGTCATGACAATCAATACAAACAACAGCTGGAGGAATAGCTACCAAAAGTTTACAGCAGATACACTTAGCTTTGGTAGATTCAGCACTTGACAGCGATTTTCCTGTAGTATCTTCTGACTCAGATGCAACGTGAGACATCTTGCAATATGTAAGAGAAAAAACAACATATATATAAAGCAAAATTGATCAAATTCCTTAAATGACAGTTTCAGGAATGGGAAAAAATGCCAAAGAACAAGCTTCTAGCAACCAGAAGCAATAAAAAATGAGACTTAAATAATGTGGAGACAAAAGTGACGCCCATATTTTTTCGCGCCAAATAAGACGCCCACATTATTTGGCGCCTAAATGCTTTTTGGCGCCAAAAATGACGCCACATCCGGAACGCCGACATTTTTGGCGCAAAATAACGTCAAAAAATGACGCAACTTCCGGCGATACGTATGACGCCGGAAACGGAAATAGAATTTTTGCGCCAATAAAGTCCGCGCCAAGAATGACGCAATAAAATGAAGCATTTTCAGCCCCCGCGAGCCTAACAGCCCACAGGGAAAAAGTCAAATTTTAAGGTAAGAAAAATGTTAAATTAAAATGCATTATCCCAAATATGAAACTGACTGTCTGAAAATAAGGAAAGTTGAACATTCTGAGTCAAGGCAAATAAATGTTTGAATACATATATTTAGAACTTTATAAACAAAGTGCCCAACCATAGCTAGGAGTGTCACAGAAAATAAGACTTACTTACCCCAGGACACTCATCTACATATAGCAGATAGCCAAACCAGTACTGAAACGAGAATCAGCAGAGGTAATGGTATATATAAGAGTATATCGTCGATCTGAAAAGGGAGGTAAGAGATGAATCTCTACGACCGATAACAGAGAACCTATGAAATAGACCCCTTAGAAGGAGATCACTGCATTCAAATAGGCAATACTCTCCTCACATCCCTCTGACATTCACTGCACGCTGAGAGGAAAACCGGGCTCCAACTTGCTGCGGAGCGCATATCAACGTAGAATCTAGCACAAACTTACTTCACCACCTCCATCGGAGGCAAAGTTTGTAAAACTGAATTGTGGGTGTGGTGAGGGGTGTATTTATAGGCATTTTGAGGTTTGGGAAACTTTGCCCCTCCTGGTAGGAATGTATATCCCATACGTCACTAGCTCATGGACTCTTGCTAATTACATGAAAGAAATGTGGGTTTCATGGCCCTTTAACCCTTTAATGACCACAGCACTTTTCCATTTTCTGTCCGTTTGGGACCAAGGCTATTTTTACATTTTTGCTGTGTTTGTGTTTAGCTGTAATTTTCCTCTTACTCATTTACTGTACCCACACATATTATATACCGTTTTTCTCGCCATTAAATGGACTTTCTAAAGATACCATTATTTTCATCATATCTTATAATTTACTATAAAAAAATTATAAAATATGAGGAAAAATTGAAAAAAAAACACTTTTTCTAACTTTGACCCCCAAAATCTGTTACATATCTACAACCACCAAAAAAAAACCTATGCTAAATAGTTTCTAAATTTTGTCCTGAGTTTAGAAATACCCAATGTTTACATGTTCTTTGCAAGTTATAGGGCCATAAATACAAGTAGCACTTTGCTATTTCCAAACCATTTTTTTAAAAAAAATTAGTGCTAGTTACATTAGAACACTGATATCTTTCAGGAATCTCTGAATATCCATTGACATGTATATATTTTTTTTTAGTAGACAACCCAAAGTATTGATCTAGGCCCATTTTGGTATATTTCATGCCACCATTTCACCGCCAAATGCGATCAAATAAAAAAAATCGTTCACTTTTTCACAAATTTTTTCACAAACTTTAGGTTTCTCACTGAAATTATTTACAAACAGCTTGTGCAATTATGGCACAAATGGTTGTAAATTCTTCTCTGGGATCCCCTTTGTTCAGAAATAGCAGACTTAGGCCTCGCTTCCATTGAGTCGTTAAAAATGGAGCCGTAAGCTACCGAAGCGGACGACAGCTAAAAGTAATTTACGGCTCCATTTTAGTACCAGGTTTCCATTGAAAAGATTAGCGTGTTGCGCGCAGTCGCTCTTTTCGGCCGTACGTAAGTTTGCGTTGCCAACCGATGTCGGATTTGTCGAAAAGCGCGCCATAACAAGTGCATTGCCATGGTAACCCGACCTCTGTCTATAAGAATAACGGTTTGCGCCTGCGCTCTTTACCTGTGATCGCCTCTAGAGAGAAAGACACGCGAGCTAGTTGCGTTGGTAGGAGTTTTGGGTTTTTGAGAGTTGTTTGAGAGTTAGTGGAGAGTTTGATATTTGATTTTCATATATTCTTATTGTAGGCCTCATATAATATTAGGAACACACACACACACATCCATACATTAGTTAATTAACACACATTAGTTTATACACACAAATACACACACACACACATACACACTTTTATTTGATACAAACACATTCACATTTTTTTTTTCCATTAACCCCCATATCCCCATCTTCCTTTATTACTCCTTTCATTAATCCCCTTATTCCACTTCCCATCCCCCCTTTGACTACCCTTCCCTTCCTCACTATATAACTTGTTTTTTTATATATACATTTTGCCCATCCTATTTTTTTTTTTTTAACATCCCATATTTTTTGTTTCATTTGACTATATAGCTCACCCCTTTCTTAATTTGCATCCCTTATTATTTTTCTATAATTTTGTTCTAATCCTCCTTAGTTTTTCCTTTTTCATTTACATCCCTTTGTTTATTTTCACCCCCACATTTTATTTTTATTTTGAGGGATATAGAATAGAGATAGTTAGGGTCTAGATAGGTTAGGTAGTTAGTTTTGGGGCTATTTAATTTAGGGTTTAGTTAGGTGAATTAGTGTAGTTAGGTAAGCTAGGGACTTTAGTGTTAGGTTAGAGTTAGGGAGGAAGGAGAAAGGGATGGATAGGCCTAGTGGAGTTGGGAAGGGGGTGGCTAGGGTGAGGGCAGTGGTGAGGGTGGATAGAGGGAGGGGGAGGGGGGAAGTAGGGAGTAGTATGGGCAGGAATAGGGGCCGAGGTTTGGGTGGAGGATTTGTCCTTCCTCAAACCCTGGCAGAGGAGGGAAGGAGAGAGGGTGGAAGAGGAATGGAGGTGGGAGGAGTGAGGAGGAGTCAGCCTCAGCTAGGCACAAAAAGAAAAGGGAAAGTGGGGCAGACTGTGGCAACTGGGGGTGGGGCTGGTGGTAGCCTGTCACAGCCTGCAGGGACAGAGGAGGTAGAGAGGGCTGGTCCCCAGTCACAGGAGGGAGAGTCTGTGTCTGCTGGCCCTTCAGGTGTGAAGGGCAGGCTAAGAGAGGGGAGGTACTCTGAGGAGGAGAAGGAGGCTCTTGTTGAGGCATACTTGGAGAGGGCAGCTCAGCTGGAGAACCCTAACCTGAGGCCGGCTGTCCGGAATAAGCTGTGGGAGGAGATTCGAGTGGCAGTCAGCTGCTTAGGACGTAATCGTTCTACTGCCAGCATTAAACACCGCTATCATGACTGCAGGAGGGAAACCAAAGCTAAGCTGGCACAGCAGGCCAAATATGCACGTGGGACAGGTGGTGGTCCTAGCAAGAGAATACACCTAAGGTCATGGGAGGAGATGCTGTCCAATGTCATCTCGGATGAATCTGTTTACGGATGTAAGGGGACAATGGACACCTCTGTGCCACCTGAAGAGGTGTATGAAGGTGAATATTCAATATTAAATATAACCATATATGTGATGTATATATGTTGTATATCATAAATACCCATCTGTGTTTAGCTATGAATCTAAATTTACATAGTTGTATTTAATATGTTCAGCAAGCACTCTGTATTGTATATCTGCTCCAACAAGCAAGAATATTGATAATATAATATCCAAGAATATTAAGCATTTCATATAAATCATGTGTCATTGTCCTTAAAGGGACACTGTACCCAAAATTTTTATTTTGTGATTCAGATACAGCATGCAATTTTAAGCAACTTTCTAATTTACTCCTATTATGAATTTCTCTTCATTCTCTTGCTATCTTTATATGAAAAATAAGACATGTAAGCTTTTTTTCTAGGTTCAGTACTCTGGACAGCAGTTTTTGATTGGTGGATGCATTTATCCACCAATCAGCAAGGACAACCTAGGTTGTTCACCAAAAATGGGCCACCATCTAAACTTACATTCTTGCATTTCAAATAAAGATACCAAGAGAATAAAGAACATTTGAAAATAGGAGTAAATCCGAAAGTTGAATAAAATTGCATGCTCTATCTGAAGCACAAAAGAAAATATTTGGGTACAGTGTCCCTTTAACAATGTTCCTTTAAGACACAGTCTATAAAGATTCCTCAGTTATGGTCATATATGCTTTGATTTTATCCCAAACACACTATATGTGTGTGTGTGTGTGTGTATGTGTGTGTGTGTGTGTGTATGTGTGTGTATGTGTATGTGTGTGTGTATGTGTGTGTATGTGTGTGTGTATGTGTGTTTGTGTGTGTGTGTGTATGTGTGTGTGTGTGTGTGTGTATGTGTGTGTGTGTGTGTATGTGTGTGTGTGTACATATATACACATAAATATGGAATATAATAGTCTGTATTGTTATGCTACAAAGTAATATATTCTATTAGATAGATAATGTAAACATACCGTATATTTATTTGTAGGTTCCGAACAGGAGGAGTATGAAGCTGCACCAACACCACAGCAGGATGTTCCTACATTCACTGAGGAGGATGAGGATATCTATGGTGACACTACCTCCTATATCAGCCTCTTAGAAGATGATATGCAGCAGCCTAGGGCATATGAGGTGGAGGATGTATCATGCCCTTCTCCATCTACTTCGGAGACAACATTTCATGTTTTGGGTTCTGAACCCCAGCAGACTCATCCTCCTCAACAATGGCAGTTCATGCATACTTCGCAGCAACAAATGGCACAGCCCCCACAGCTGCACCCACCGCAGCAGATGATGCACCCCCCACAACATCCTCCTCAGCAGCAGATGATGCACCCCCCACAACATCCTCCTCAGCAGCAGATGATGCACCCACCACAACATCCTCCTCAGCAACAGATGATGCACCCACCACGACATCATTATCCTCAGCAGCAGATGATGCACCCACCACAGCAGCATACAGATCTGCATCATCTGTACTATATGCCTCCCACTCCTATGGCACAACAGGAATCCACACCACCACCCATTGCACCCACCAATGTATTGCCAACAGTGCCATCACAGACAACCTCACAGTCACCAATACGGAGAGACAGCCCTGGAACCAGCCAATTATTAGTTCCTGAGACACCAAATGTACAACAGGGTCCGGCACAGTCCCAGCAGGATGATCTACTGAGGCTCATACATAGAGAGCTTAGGCTGTCCAGGCTCCAGCAGCAGCAGGATTTGAGAAGGATACAGAGCCAAATGGACATCCATAATGCCTCACTCGTCCGCCTGGCAGAGGCAGTGGAGAGGCTCGCGGATAGGCCCCAAACTCCATCCTCCCTTGCATCCTCTGTCATCTCCCTGCAGGACCCTGAATCGCGGTTATTAGCCTCACATTCAGCTGGTGGGCGTCGCACAAGACGCCACACTGCCCCCCTAAGTACCTCTCCTCCAAAGGCAAAATCCCGCCGCAAGAATTAATTAATATTCTTTTTTTTCAACCCAAGATATATCATATCTAATTTTTGCACTAAAGCACTTTTTTAAGTGCGATTTTCATCTCATAAATATGCATCCATTTTTCTAATCCAAATTTGAACATATATCTTAATATTATTCTAATAGCTGTTTATCTGCTAAAAATGAACAGCTTTATTCATTTTTATTTCACATGATGTCAATTAATATGCAGGTGTACATTGTTGATAAATTTATGTGTCCTTTTATTGAGGATATCATATTATGCCGTTTAAGAATACTTGGGGATACGTGTCTGAAATTTATACAGTATATGCTATCTAACATAAGTCAACGTGACATGTGTAAATGTTATGATTTATATTCCACAAGCATATGTTGTTTGCTCCTTCAGATGAAGCTAATAAGGGTTATACAGTTATAGAAGAGTTGAAAAGTAAATACTCCTTCCTGTTGATATGGCCAAATACCTTGCATTCATTCTTATAGTCCTATGTGGAATGTAATATCTGAAATATATACCTATCATGACTAATACCTATCATGACTAATGCACTCCTTTTTGTCAAGATTATTATTCAATATTTAGAATAATTAGATAAATGTATCTTTAGGATATTTATGCACTGATGTATATACAACATATATGTGATTGCCATGATATAGAGGTGATTAATACATTTTAATTGACATCATATGAACAGACACAGACTCTCCCTGGGACCAATGCACAATGCACTTTTAAAATGTTTCAATAACTCCATGTTAAAGACAATACTTCATATCTCTTGAAGTATGTAATATTAAGCACTTATGTATTTTGGTTAATAGTCTAAATATTGCAAATGTATTATCTGCTTTAGCAGACATGACATTACATATATTTTATAAATATTAGTACTATGACACATTATAACTTTAATGTGTCATCGTTTTGTATTGAATAAATATGATTTTCACATTGAAAATTACATTTGAATGAGGGTAAATCTGTAATAATAAAACTCATCTTCATGATAAACAACTTATTTCCTTTGAATTATTTTTCTATATGTATTGAGATTATATATAGCATCCCTGGGCAAAGGTTTCATTTTGAATAGGTAGATATTTTATTTATTTTTATAATATTTTACCAGGAAAGATACATTGAGATTTCTATGGTTTTCAAGTACGTCCTGGGTCCACAAAACATTGCATTGATACAATGGGTACAATAAAATAAAAAAAAATAATAATACACCATATATGCACAAAAATTTAACATAGAACCGGTAGGAAATATATAATCAACAATGACAGGTGCATTCTGTTTTGAGATATGTAGAGAGGGATCTCTTAAAGGATATTAGGCATGGGGAAGGTTTGAAAGTGTGCGGGAGGTCGTTCCATAATTGTGGTGCTTGCATATATTTTTATATGCACATACATATTGAAATTTCTATGACAACATGGGTGCAAATATTCCTATACATAGGACCAATAAATGTAGCATATATAATGTTATTTGTACATTGAAACACTCATAATTTTTTTGTGATTTGCTATTTCAATGAGAAACAGGCCTCAAAAAGCTCTTTTTTCCTCCTTTACACCTAGTTGAGCTGGGGGTAATATTTCTCAATGTATCGACAGCCTCCGACAGTGTATTAACGGTTAGCGCTTTCAATGGAAACCTGGTATAATTTATCGATTAACGGCTTCTATTACTTTCTATGGGACGCGAAAATCTTTTCGGCAGCCGAAGTCCGGCAGCCGATATTGAGGTATAACGCGCCATTGGAAACAGTCGTTAAACGCTATTGCTTTCGACAGCATATTTAACGGTTTGCGAGTGCACGCAAACTGAATTACGACTCAATGGAAGCGAGGCCTTATATGGCTTTGGTGTTGCTTTTTGGTAATTAGAATGCCACTAAATGCCACTGCGCACCACACGTGTATTATGCCCAGCAGTGAAGGGGTTAATTAGGGAGCATGTAGGGAGCCTTTTGGGGTAATTTTAGCTTTAGTGTAGTGTAGTAGACAACCCCAAGTATTGATCTAGGCCCATTTTGGTATATTTCATGCCACCATTTCACCGCCAAATGCGATCAAATTGAAAAAAACTTTAAATTTTTCACAATTTTAGGTTTCTCACTGAAATCATTTACAAACAGCTTGTGCAGTTATGGCACAAATGGTTGTAAATGCTTCTCTGGGATCCCCTTTGTTCAGAAATAGCAGACATATATGGCTTTGGCGTTGCTTTTTGGTATTTAGAAGGCCGCTAAATGCCGCTGCGCATCACACGTGTATTATGGCTAGCAGTGAAGGGGTTAATTAGGTAGCTTGTAGGGAGCTTGCAGGGTTAATATTAGATTTAGTGTAGAGCTCAGCCTCCCACCTGAAACATCAGACCCCCTGATGCCTACCAAACAGCTCTCTTCCCTCCCCCACCCCACAATTGTCCCCGCCATCTTAAGTACTGGCAGAAAGTCTGCCAGTACTAAAATAAAAGCTATATTTGGGGGGGTTTTTTAAAAGCATATTTACATATGCTGCTGTGTACGATCCCCCTTAGCCCCCAACCTCACTGATCCCCCCCAAACAGCTCTATAACCCTCCCACTCTAACTTAATGGGCGCCATCTTAAGTACTGGCAGCTGTCTGCCAGTACCCAGTTTAGAAGAAAAAATGTTTTTTTTTTTTAATTTTTTAAACTTTTCTGTAGTGTAGCTTCCCCCCACACAAAACCAACCCCCCACCCCTCCACGATCTCTTTTTGTGCTTTTGCACAAACAAGATTAGGCCACTTTTTACTAAAAACATTTTCCGTAGTGTAGCGGTTCCCATCCGCTCCCGCCCCATGCACGCGCCCGCCACCCTCCGTGCACGAGCGCGCATACGTGCGCGCCCCCCGACGGTCCCGCCCCCGATCCCGCCCCCCTTGACATCACACGGCACACCGATGGCCGCCCACCCACCTCCCAAGTCGGCTCCCACCAACGATACCGGCCATCGATGTCCGGTGCAGAGAGGGCCACAGAGTGGCTCTCTCTGCATCGGATGGCCATGTAAGGTTATTGCAGGATGCCTCCATATCGAGGCATCACTGCAATAACCGGAAAGCATCTGAAAGCGAGCAGGATCGCTTCCAGCTGCTTTCCACACCAAGGACGTGCAGGGTACGTCCTCAGGCGTTAACTGCCTTTTTTTTGAGGACGTACCCTGCACGTCCTCGGTCATTAAGGGGTTAATGCTAGAATTTGTACATATATCTTTGCACATACTTGTATATATATACTGTATATGTGTTATGTCAGAAATCTTTTCTAGACATATTTATTTACATGTCCCTAAATTTTATTTTGTTCTAAACAATGTTGTCTTTCATATCTCTGTTTTTATTTATACCACTATATGTATATAGTGTAAATATATTATTTTTCTGAGTAAGAATAATATGCAAATATATCATGTAATCAGGGTATCATATGTATTTATTTGCAATCAATGGATATTTTAAGAGCTGGGACAGTTTTCTCTCTGTACCTGTGTAACCCTTCCTGATTACAGTGTATTTTTAAACACCACCCCTACACAGGTGTTATAAAATGGGCTGGCATATAAGATGACATTTCTTAATGAAAATGAAATTCAAGAGAAGGAAGAAAAACACTGGAAATATCATTACAGTAAAGAGGTGATTTTAATTTCTGCTGTATCTGATTCATGACAGTTTAATGTTAGGTGGACTATCCCTTTGAGCTATCATTTTAAGATTATATTGAATCAAACATCAATCGATTTTTAAAATCATTGTCAAAAATATTACACTGTGTGTCCTAATGTCATCATTAATGTTTAACTTTAATACTAATTTCACATACACATACTTTCAAAGTATAATACACAATGTAACAAAAGGGCACTTACAAGTTCTAATGAGTGATCAATGACACAAGTATCGAGCAATTTGATTCGTTAGTGATAGTATAAAATGTATATTTAAAACAGATTGGCTGATGTCATAAATCATGTGATTATGCATTTCCAAATCAAAAGTGGTGGAAAATTTCACTAGTTTGTAGGTTGTTTAGGAGTTTGAGTATTGCGTCAAATTCGGTGCAAAGTATTGCGTCAAATTTGGTATGAAATGCAGTGGGACTTGTATTACATGTGTTAAACATGGGGAAATTAGATTGATCAAAAAAAGGAAGTTAGCTATAGTATGGAATTTATTTATTTAATTTTTATCCCTATATCTACTAGTCCTGCTGCCAGACAGACAGTACTTGTCATTAAAACTACTTTTGAAATGAATATGTCCCTTGAAATTACATGTGATTATAATATTATTATTTAATATATTATTTAGATACTGAACATGCATCTTTGTTGTCTGTGTGATTTAGAAAGAGTATACAATTGTAATCAACTTTCTAATTTACATAAATATGTAATAAGCTTCATTCTCTTGCAGCATCTAACATAACCTTTCTGGGTTTTCAGACTCCTATTGATTTCTATAGCATTCGTGGCCTCAAGGGTGGCGGTTTGAACGATAGGTACGCTGCGGCGGAAAAGACACGTACCTGTTGAATGTTTAATAAATTGTTATTTACGGCAGATTCAATTTGCATTGAATATGGCGCAAGATTCAAGCGGATTCCATCGTATTATCAGTTGAGGTTTTATTAAATCGTCTCCCCAGTATCAATTTTGCTTCATTCTCTTGCATCCTTTGTTGAAGGAGATGCAATGCACTACTGGGAGCTAGCTGAACACATTGGTAAGCCAAAGACAAGAGGCACACATGTGCAGACACCAATCAGCAACTAGCTTCCAGCTCTTAAGCCTACCTAGGTATGCTTTTGAACAGAGAACTAAGAAAATTCAACAATGGAAGTAAATTGGTAAGTTGTTTAAAATGATATGCTCTATCTGTCCCTTTAACTTCAAAACAGCAGACAAGAAGTAATATAATATATAGGATATAAAGGAGTGTAAGATACTCTTAGTTAAATATTCCAGCAGCTAAGACTTTTTATCCACTCCTCACAAAGGATACTTCAGTGTTTACCAGAAAACCCAATATAATTCTCTACTCTAACAACCATTCCAAAAAACAGCTTGCATTAAAAATGGCACAGTCCTGCAAATAACGTCATCCTGAGAGATGAAAGGCAGTATTAATATAATATATTTCAAATTTCTAACCATAAATAATTAGGCAAGTACATGTATTCTTCTATTCATGGCTTGCATCAAAACAAGTCGTTTCATATTTATGATCTGAATAAGTGATAACTGTGTACATATGACTGTGTCAGCTTATCGTACCTGTTTCTTTTTTTAAAAAACTTTGCTTAAAATGGCCCGAAAGGCTTATGTTAAATACATGGTTTTAAAAAAATGTTTTTTGAATTAAAGGGATTGTAAAGTTGAGCCATCTGGAATGCAGCATGAGGAAAAGCTTGATAAATAAACAGTACTTTAAATTCATCTTTTTTATATTATTTACTCTATAATGTTTCATAAAACTGTTGTTTACCTAAATATACTGTATCTGTAGGTGAGAAGCAGCACAACATATGTACACGTGTAGCTTTTGTATTTAAGTTCACAGTTTGATTTTGGATATGGGTGTAAGAGAACATTATTATTAATACTGCCAGATGCATCTTCAGTTTACAAAAAGAGACAGAGATGCATAGTAGTGCAAATTACTCAATAACATTGGGTATAAAATGGAGCAGCTCAGTGTTGGCTTACAGCAAGTGGAACCAGGAAGGTTTGTATAGTCCATATAATAAAACGGAAAAAGGTTTTGATTACCCATCTGAAGCCCATACCAGCTGGAGGTATCAGGGTAACTCCCTTTTCCATAACCAGTGCAATCCAGGTATCAGAGCATTGTAGATTTAATCTCCTGAGGTCCATTTAGGACATTCTCCTCTATGGACAGTTTGGTGTTGCGTTGAGCAAATTCTTCAGTGATCTCTAGCAGACTTTTTCCTTTAGTCTCTGGAAGGAAGAATTTGACAAACACGGCTGTGCAGACACAAACCACGAGAAATGGAATAAAGCAGAAGTGCCCAAGACCCTGCTGCAAGAGGAAGAAAATAAGAGTCAGGTTATTTTAGATTGCAGTTTGAAAGTTTAAAGGTTCATGGAGAGAAGCACACATATTTTAATTCAGGAAGAACAGTTTAAAAAAAAACATAATGTTTAGAAGGAGCAGTGCAATAAAGCTGGTGCAGATGGAGCAGTCTAAAGGTGCTTAATTCAGGACACAATGGGAGCAGTATCTGTTATTTGGCTGCAGGAAGTAGCTAGACATTTTATAGCAGGTTGCAACTATGGACAATTCATAATAAGGGAGCAGTGAAAGACTAATAGTGACAGAAAGCTGGGCAAGTTGAGCTCAGTGAAAAATAATTAGGTGATGGAAGCTGTGCAAAAGCAGAACCAGTAAGTCTCATTGCAGTCAATTTTTTAAATCCATATTTATCAAGTTTGGTGTAATCCCAATCAAAGCTATAACAATATTTCCGTATTGGGAAAAGTTCACATTGGATCTGAGCAGATAGCAGGAAAATAGCCCCATATGATGCATGCACGGCAATGGCTTCGGCAATCACAATCCTCCAGATGACGAGTTTTGCAGTTTTGGCAACAAAAGAGACACAACAAATTTATCACACAAAGGGTGTTGATAATGTACAAAACGGTATGTTTCTACATGTTTCTGTGTATTGCAAGAGAATTTGGAATAATGATATAAAATGATATGGTCTTGAATTGTCAAACCAACATTTAACACTGTTGTGTAGTCAGGAGACAGACATTTACATGTGTATATGCATTTAATAGACATTTCCTGATAGCTAGAGTCCACGAGATTATCACATGTGGGATTACACTCCAGTCCACTAGGCAGAGGCAAAAACACAGCTTCATACTGGAGCATTAATCTCTCTAACTCTCCCGGAACCCCTCACTCATATACAAGGCCAGGTAGATGGAGGAAACCAAAAAAGCAGGAAAGAAAAAGTGGAGCAAATAAAGCACAAAACAAGCTCTACCATCAACTGTATAGAAAAAATCGACAAAGCTCTTGAAATGACAATCATGAAAAAAATGAACGTATCAGGTAAGCATACATTTTGTTTGCTTTTATAATATGGAAATATTCCACAAGGTCTTATACCCAAGCAGTGACGTCCATAAGACCACCATGTTTGGGGGGGGGGGAGCAATACAGTTAAACAGATACCTTACTGATCAGGCACTGCAGTCCACAGCACTTTCCTGCCAAAAGCCACCACAGAAGAGGCATTCACGTCAAAGTTGTAAAATATTGTGAAAGTATGTAATGAAGATTTCACCTTGCAACTCGACCTATCCAATATACTGCGCCGTCAGATGCTAAACTGGCGTAAGTAGCAAAAACCGGCGATCAACTAAAATGTGCGCAAATACACATTTTAGTAGTCGCAAGTACTTACGCCAGTATTTTGTTCACGTAAAGTCTCAATAAAGAGTAGTTTGATGCAAAATAGGCTACGAATCGTAAAAAATAACCGCAAGTTCTAAAAGATGTGCCCCGTAATTAGAAGGTGTTGTAAATGATAAGAAGGTGTTATGATCATATGAGCCATCCTAGGTTTTGCTTTCAACTAAGAATACCAAGAGAACAAAGCAAGTGTGAAATAACATGCCCTATTTAAAAGGTTTTCTTTGGAGTTTACTGTCCCTTTATATATTTTGGCATCAGTGCCAAGCTTTGTTAGCATTAGAATAAATTACACCAGTGGGTTCTAAAGAGATGAAGGTAATCCAATTTACATTAAAGGATTACTTTCTGTTATAATTTTTAAGATAAACAACTAACATATTAAAGTTAATAAACATTAATTAAAACCTACTGACCTATATTTTCTCCAAAACGAAGTTTCATAACGTTCTAAAAGTTATATCTTTTATTCGCCAATGATGTCACGTCACCCTGCCCACTATTTTCAGCACTGCATGTTCAAAATACTTAAACCAATAACTTTGTGTTTAAAGCGCCATTTTGAAACCTAGGTATTGTAAACGGATTGGTACAGAGCAAAGGATACCCACGGAGTGGGTTTGGAAAAAAACTTGCAGACAAGCTTTCTGATATACGGTAGAGATATGTTAATGAAATGCTATTGATAAAAAGCGTATTTGGGGTAGTTAGTTAGTAACAGGCATAGAAAATATTTACTTACAGTGGCCCTTTAAATAAGCAAGTATATGTCCCCAATGTGATAAAGTACCTACAAGCTCAATCCATTTGACTATTTCAAATACACAAATAAACCTTAAAAAAGCAATATCATAGTATACTGTCCCTTTAACCTTGAGATGTTGCTTAAATGTATGTGTTTGTTAAGGCTTCCAGGGAGTTACGTTGGTTTTTTTAGTCAGTGCAAGGGCTCCTGCGCCTGCAATTTGTGGCGAGATGAGAATGGAGTAGATTTTCTGAAATCTGCGAACGTAAGTCCTTACGCTGTATATTGGATACCCAAACTGCGCGTGTTTTGTATGTCAGTCTAAGGGTAAAAATAATACGGGCGAAGGCAGAAATAAACGCGCGTAACTTCTAAGTTACGCTGTATATAGGATACCAAACCCGCGCAAAATTTGTCGTCGCCGGCTTTTGCGGGCAACGATTTATATCGGATCCGGCCCCTGGTCTACAAGCCCAAGAGTTCCTTTTTATTACTAATTAATTTAATGGTTCATTAAAAGTTAAATTTTAAATAGAAAAGTGCAGAAATCTGTTTCTCTTCCTTTTTTGTGTTGCAACCAAGTTTTCCTCTGTTTTGGTGATCTTTTTATTGCCCTTATTCATATTAAGGGGATTAGCAATACAGTTTTTACTTTTTATTGTTAATTCATTTAATTGTTCATTAAAAGTTAAATTTGAAATACAGGTGGCCCTCGGTTTACGACAGTTCAATTTGTGCCGTTTCAGAATAACGCCCTTTTTTTTTAGTCATATGACTGCTATTAAAAAGCATTGACTGCTATTGAAAAGCATTGAGAAGCAGTGCATTCATTAAAATAGAAAGTAGGTGGAGCTGTCCGCTTGTGTTGCAGCAAAGGGATGCAAAGCCAAGTAAACCAGACGTGATCAATGGATCAGCTTTCAAAGGAACAAAATCTAGCAGCCACTTCCCTTAGCTGCAGACTCAATGCAGAGAACTGTTTGCAGAAAAAGGCAAGTAAAAAAACGTTTTTGTTCATTAAAACTTAGTTTGATGATGATACAGTCTGTTGTGTGATTATGTTATTAGGTGCTGTTTAGCAAATGTTTTTGTTCATTAACTTAGATTGATGACGATACAGTCTGTGTTTGTGTGATAATTTTATTAGGTGCTGTTAGCAAATGTTTTTTCTTCATTAAACTTAGTTTGATGATGATACAGCCTGTTGTGTAATTATGTTATTAGGTGCTGTTTAGCAAATGTTTTTGTTCATTAAACTTAGATTGATGATGATACAGTCTGTGTTTGTGTGATAATTTTATTAGGTGCTGTTAGCAAATGTTTTTGTTCATTAAACTTAGTTTGATGATGCTACAATCTATTTTATTAGGTTTATAATGCTGTTTAGCATTTAAAGTCTTAATTTCAAAGCTTTAAAAATAATGTATTAGGTGTTACTTATGACAATTTTGAGAGGGGCCTGGAACCTTACTCCCTCACTTCCCATTGACTTACATTATAAACTGGGTTTCAATTTACAACAGTTTCGATTTACAACCATTCCTTCTGGAACCTAACACTGGTGTAAACTGAGGGCTACCTGTAGTTCTATTTCTCTTCAAGTTAAAGACTGCCTGTTCCTGTGTTTTAAAAAAATGAATCCGAGACAGGTCATCATAGTCTCTATTCCACTGTTGAAGTTGTAGAGGTTGGTGATGAAACCTGGTAACAAGAGCTGCATCTAACAGCTACCATGAGACCCACAACTTCCATGCATTGACAAATGGAAGAAAGGGAATTGTGTTGAGGTTGAGCACATGCCTGTTGCAGTTTAACCTTGCATTGATCGACCTAGGAAAGATACATGAGTCTTTTTAAAAGTATTTAATCTTTTATTTAATTTTTTAATCTAATTTTGTGCAGGTTCCTGTCACAGCCCCTCAATGGGGCTGGAGTCTCTACAGAAAGGCATAACTAGCTTGATGTCATAAATCTTCTAGAGCAAACTGAGCTTGCTTACTGTTGAGAGAATGTTTAATAAAAAGGAACTTTTTCCCATGCTCAGAAGAGTCAGAATGCAACTTAAAGGGACACTGAACCTAAATTTTATCTTTCACGATTCGGATAGAGCATGTAATTTTAAGCAACTTTCTAATTTACTCCTATTATCCATTTTTCTTCATTCTCTTGCTATCTTTATTTGAAAAAGAAGGCATCTAAGCTAAGGAGCCAGTACATTTTTGGGTCAGGACCATGGACAGCACTTGTTTATTGGTGCTGTCCAATCAGCAAGGACAACCCAGGTTGTTCACCAAAAAAGGGTCGGCATCTAAACTTACATTCTTGCTTTTCAAATAAACACAACAAGAGAATGAAGACAATTTGATAATAGGAGTAAATTAGAAAGTTTCTTAAAATTGCATTCTCTATCTGAATCATAAAACAAAACAATTGGGTTCAATGTCCCTTTAATTTCTCAGCATGTCTGCTTCCTTATGTTACTATACGCAGCATTTCTAAGTGCTTATTTTGCAAGAAAATAAGTAAGTTGCCTGCTGTTTTTTTAACACAATCTGTTTACTTTGACTTAATACACTTTTTTTTTACTAACTTTCAAACCCCTTTAAGGAACTCTTTAGTAAGTTTATTTAGTAAGTAAAATCCTCCAAGTGTGACAGTGAAGTAGCTTAAGAACTGCATGGGCAATTAAAGAGTGTCTGCACAAGAATATCATCCAGATAGGGAGCTACAAAGATTCTCTGAGCTCACACCACAGTCAACAATGCTCCCAGAAGTTCCCCTTGGTAAATACTCTGGGTGCTGTGACCAGACCAAATGGAAGCACCAATGAATAACATAATTTTTGCTTACCTGATAAATTAATTTATTTGATGGTGGTGAGAGTCCACGATCCATTAATCCTGGGAATTACCTTCTCTCACCACCTTTATGAAAGAAAATAATGCCTCTTTAGGGAGGCAGATCACAGGAACTAGGCAAAATACTTGTGATATATAAAAATGCTTCTTTTGTTGGTGGCGTACATAAATTGACCCTCCTGCACTAAAGGAAGTATAATTTCAAATTCTTTCCATCTTTCCATCTTGAAAGTGGGTATTTTTATTAGGTTGTTCAAAGTTTTGAGAGCCAGACAGAAAAGTACCTTCTTTCTATGGTACTATACGGTAAGCAATAGTTAACAAGGCAAAATATAAAACTGAGTATCCCCTGTTAGGGTATACAGTGATGTTTACTGAAGTATCAGCACCCCTTAAGAAACTTTAATTACCAGTATCAACAATTAACCACAGCAAATAAAGGATTAAATTAAAAAAGTCTGGTGTGATCATAAGGTCTCACCACTTGCACTGGATCTTAAGAGCTTCTCCTAACATGTTTAGGATGGCTACAGCACCTTAGAAGCAGGTGAGCTATAGAGGCCCAATTATCAAATGTCTGTCGGACCTGATCCGACAGTGCAGATCAGGTCCGACAGACGTCGCTGAATGCGGAGAGCAATACACTCTCCGTATTCAGCATTGCACCAGCAGCTCACAAGAGCTACTGCTGCAACACTGCCCTCTGCAGACTTGCGGCCAATTGGCCGCCAGCAGGGAGGTGTCAATCAACCCGATCGTACTCGATCGGGTTGAATTGTGGCGATTCCTGTCCACCTGCTCAGAGTCTTTAGACCGCTGCTTCATAACTGCTGTTTCTTGCGAGTCTGAAGACTCGCCAGAAACACGGGCCCACAAGCGCCATACGGAGCTTGATAAATGGGCCTCATAAAGTGCACATAAAAAATAACTCCTAGTACACCAGTATTACTGGTAGGCACTAAAGACTAATTCCTGGTGTCCAAAACTGTTAGATACTTACATCAAAATTACAAGCTGTGCGGTATGGCTATACCGCTGAATTGGCCATTGCGCACGGAATATGCAGGTCTCCCGCATTACAAGTCGCGACAGTACGGCTATACCGCTAGCGTTTTAGCCTTTACGCAACTCTCCATTCCACACTCACAAAATGGCTATTAAATGCAGGATTTTCATAGCGCACGTATTACAGGTTGTGCGGTCCAGCTATAACGCTAGCATTATAGCTTATACTGCCATGATCCATTATGCTATCTGAGACTAGTAGTTATGGATTTTGCAAAACAAAAATGTTTCACAAAACTCATAACAAAAATGTTACAAAGTACACTAACACCCATAAACTACCTATTAACCCCTAAACTACTATCCCCAGCATTGCAAATACTTTATTAAACTTATTAACCCCGCCGCCCATCCACATAGACAATACAAAATAAACATATTAACCCCTAAACCGCTGGACCCCCACATCGCTACTACTATAAAAAACCTATTAACCCCTAAATTGCCGTCCCCCACATCGCTACTACTAAAATAAATCTATTAACCCCTAAACCGCTGACCCCCCACATCGAAAATACTAAACTAAAACTATTAAGCCCCCAACTTTACATTAAAATTACAATATAACTACATTAAAATAAAAAAAAACTTACCTGTGAAATAATAAAAAAAACTAAGATTAAACTATAAACTAACCTAACATTACTATTTAAAAAAATGAAATAAAATAAAAATAAACTAAATTACAATATTAAAAAACCCTAACACTACAAAAAAAACAAAAACCTAACATTACAAAAAAACAAACTCTAAATTACGAAAATTAAAAATAATCTAACATTACAAAAAAACACTAAAATTACGAAAAATAAAAAAACACTAAGATTACAAAAAATAATAAACAAAATTATCCAAAATTATAAAAATGAAACCTAATCTAATAGTCCTATAAAAACAAAAATACCCCCTAACCTAACAATAAACTACCAATAGCCCTTAAAATTACATTTTATAGGGCATTGCCCTAACTTAAACAGCTATTTTACATAATAAAATTACAAAGTCCCCCCTAAAAGTAACCAAACACCGCTAATCTATCAATAAACTACCAATAAAAGGGCCTTTTGTAGGGCATTATTATTATTATTATTATCGGTTATTTGTAGAGCGCCAACAGATTCCGCAGCACTATTGCCCTAAGTTAAACAGCTCTTTTACATAATACAATTACTAAGGGGCCCATTTATCAAAGGGCTTGCGGACCTGATCCGACACTGCGGATCAGGTCCGCAAGACCTCGCTAAATGCGGAGAGCAATACGCTCTCCACATTTAACATTGCACCAGCAGCTCACAAGAGCTGCTGGTGCAACGCCGCCCCCTGCTGACTCGCGGCCAATCGGCCGCCAGCAGGGAGCTGTCAATCAACCCGATCGTATTCGATCGGGTTGATTTCCGGCGGTTCCTGTCCGCCTGCTCAGAGCAGGCGGACAGGGTTATGAAGCAGCGGTCTTTAGACCGCTGCTTCATAACTTGTGTTTCTGGCGAGTCTGAAGACTCGCCAGAAACACGGCCCTTCAAGCTCCATACGGAGCTTGATAAATGGGCCTGTATGTCCCCCCTAAAAGTAAAGTTTTTTATTTTAGGTTTTTTTTTTACTTTTAGGGGGGACTTTGTAATTTAATTATGTAAAAGAGCTGTTTAACTTAGGGCAATGCCCTACAAAAGGCCCTTTTATTGGTAGTTTATTGATAGATTAGCGGTGTTTTTATTTTGGATGGCTTGTTTTTATAGGGCTATTAGATTAAGTTTAATTTTTATTATTTTGGATAATTTTGTTTATTATTTTTTGTAATCTTAGTGTTTTTTTATTTTTCGTAATTTTAGTGGGGGTTTTTTTTTGGTAGTGTTCGATTTTTTTTTATTTTTTCATAGTATTAGGTTTTTTTAATTTTGTAATTTAGGTTTTGTTATTTTTATTTTCTTTTCTTTAAATGGTTATTTACAGTTTAATCTTAGTTTTTTTTAATTTTTATTTCACAGGGGACGGCAGATAAGGGGTTCATTTTATTATAGTAGTAGCGATGTGGGGGGCCGGCGGTTTAGGGGTTATTAGGTTTATTTAGTGTCAGCAATGTCGGGGGCGGAGGTATAGGGGTTAATAGGTTTAATTAGGTGTTAGCGATGCGGGGGCGGCGGTTTAGGGGTTAATAACTTTATTTAGTGTCGGAGATTTCAGGGCGGCGGATTAGGGGTATTTAGACTAGGAGGCTGAATTATCAAATGTCTGTCGAACCTGATCCGACAGTGCGGATCAGGTCCGTCAGACTTCGCTGAATGCGGAGAGCAATACGCTCTCCGTATTCAGCATTGCAATAGCAGCTTACAAGAGCTGCTGGTGCAACGCCGCCCCCTGCAGACTCGCGGCCAATGGGCCGCCAGCAGGGAGGTGTCAATCAACCCGATCGTACTCAATCGGGTTATATTGTGGCGATTCCTGTCCGCCTCATCAGAGCAGGCGGACAGGGTTATGGAGCAGCGGGCTTTAAACACGGGCCCTCAAGCTCCATACGGAGCATGATAAATGGGCCTCAATAAGTTTATGTTATGTTTTTACATAACTTTCTTTTTTTCCATAGACATTAATGGGGAATGCGTTACGTCAATCACCATTCCGCAATCGCAGGTTTTAGTTTTTTTTCTAACACTTTCTCTCCATTGATGTCTATAGGGGGAAAACGTGCAATTGCAGGTCAAGTCAGGCCTTGTGTTTTGTGTGGTATGCAGCATATCGCACCATATCGCACAACACAAGAAGGTTTTTCAGTAACTTGTAATGGCAGCGCTATGGAGAGTGCGATACTGCTCAATTTTTGCGTTATTTACGCACCCGGTTTAGCGCATAACTTGTAATTTTGCTGTTTGTTAGTGCTGGTGATTAACAGAGACCTAGTTATAGATTTTAGTAAATTTAAAGAGACAGTACCCTCATTTTGTAACAATTTTTTAAAATCACCTGAAAAGTATCCAAAACTGCTGTAGAGGTTGTGTATATGCCCCCAGGCTATGTGAATTATGTGTATATATTCATGCTAATAGCCAGTTGGCTATGAAGGTGAATTGTACTTACCTGTGAGCACCTCTGTCTACTGTGCTTACCTTAAAGGGACACTGAACCCAAATTTTTTATTTTTTTTATTTTTAAGCAACTTTCCAATTTACTCCTATTATCAATTTTTCTTCATTCTCTTGCTATCTTTATTTGAAAAGCAAGAATGTAAGTTTAGAAGCCGGCCCATTTTTGGTTCACAACCTGGGTTGTGCTTGCTGATTGGTGGCTAAATGCACCCACCATTAAACAAGTGCTGTCCAGACTCTGAACCAAAAATTGGCTGGCTCCTTAGCTTAGATGCCTTCTTTTTCAAATAAAAATAGCAAGAGAAAGAAGAAAAAAATATAATAGGAGTGAATTAAAAAATTGCTTAAAATTTGTGGGTTTAGTATCCCTTTAATTGCAGATGACTGCTTCCAGTAGAATGAATCTGACAAGACTAGAGCAGGTAAAAAAATAAGCATTTCCCCTGGGAGGTCTGCAACTTCTCACAAGGGCAGCACAGTATAGACTAGGGGATTGGCAAATAAATCCACATTTCACCTGTGAGGCCTGTAACATCTCCACACTGGGAGACTCCTGTATTCCCCTCTTCCCTTGGTAGGCACTCTGAATAGGAAACTGGGTGGTCTCAGATTGGTTAGGGACCCCTTATCAAATGATAGATCAGCATTTCAGAATTTGGAGGCAAAAATTTGACTGAGGGATTCTTGGAGAGTGGTACAGAGTAGAGTTCTGGTATGTATGGGTGTTTTTGCCTCCTCCAAGTGGACTGGAGTGTAATCCCACATGTGATGTCTATAGGGGGAAATCGTGCAATTGCAGGTCAAGTCAGGTCTTGGGTTTTGTTCTGTATAGTGAGACTGAGGTTTGGAAATCATGGTATGCACAGTGGGTTTTTGAAAATGCAGCCTGTACAGTGGGGGTTTTAAAAATTGGTCTGTACAGTGAGTTTTGCAACTTTGTGCTATTTTTAAAACCTTGTAATGTGCGGTTTATTGATTTACAGTGAGCTAACTGTTAAAAACTAAATGTATGCTTACCTTATAAATTCATTTTTTCATCACTTGTGGGAATTCCCCTCCTGACCACTAGGAGGAGACAAAGACACTCCAACACGCCAAAGCTTTAAATCCCTCCCACCTCCCATTATCCTCAGTTACATATAGCCAAGTATATGAGACAAACAGAAAAGCAGGAAAGCTGGGAAAAAGAAGTGCAAAAAAAATACTGCCAACACCTGAACAAAAAGAAAGGGTTGGGCTTGTGGACTCTCACTATTATGAAATAAATTAATTAATCAGGTAAGCGTACATTTTGTTTTTAACAGTTTGCACACAGTAAATCAATAAACTTAAATAAATAACTTGTTTTCTTTCATCAGATGGTTAGAGCCCATGAGTCATCACGTGTAGGAATCTATACCCAAGCAGTGAAATCCATGATATCACCTTGAAATAGGGTGGGACAAACAGTGAAGGCAGGACATTGCTAATCAAAAAACATGGCCGCAGAAAAAAGCAGACTTAGATGGGGCATACAAATCAGAGTAGGACATCTTTAAAAAAAAAGTGCAAAGAAGACAAAGTAGCTGTCTTGCAAAAAAGAAATCTCTAAACAAAAAGCCCAAGAAATTGCAACTGCTCTAGAAGAATCTGCAATAATGCATTCAGGAGGAGCCATCCCCACCATGAAATAAGGTGCAAACTGTAGCTTTCTGACCCCTGCAGGAACCAGAAGAATGAACAAAAAGAGAAGAAGGAAGTCTGAGATCTTTTGTGGCTTCCACATAATATTTGAGAGCTCTCACAACATCCAAATTGTAAATAAAAGCTGCTCCTTAGAGGTCACAGGGCTGGTGAAAAAGCAATAGTATCTGTATAGAATAATTTAGGAAGAAAATAATAGCTAATACGAAGAACAGCCTTATCCTGATAAGAAAATCACAAAGGAGGATTTGCATGGCAAAGCTGAAACCTCCTAGCCAAAGAAAAATCTAGAAGAAAAATAACCTTCTAAGACAAAAACTGATGGTCTAAATCGGCTCAAAAAGAGGATTTGGAGAACCTTCAAAACCATATTCAGATTCTAAGATGGAGAAACTGGACTGATAACTGGTTTCATTCTGATCAGAGCCTGAACAAAGGTCTGGAAATCTGAAATTGTAGCATTTTTTCTTGTGAAACAAAAATAGAAAGATCTAAAATCTGAACCTTCAAACAAATAACTGATAAACCCTTTTCCAGACCCTCTTGCAACAATTTCAACAATAACCTTTGTGAGAACACCAAACAAAAAAATATATAAATAAGTATGGTAACAGGTTTCCTTGACATAAAAACCCCTCTGTGACAGAGCTAAGCCAACAATCACCATTACATCAAATTCAGAGTTTTGAGATCCTTATAAAAGATAAGACATTCAAAGAGAAGATACCGACTTAGAGGAAGCCACCAGGCCAGGACATCTGAACCAAATCCTGCAACGCCACACTGGAGCAGTCAGAATTGCTAAGGCTTGTTCCTGCTTGATTCTGGATCACTCTGTATAGTAACACAAATGGAGGAAAACTGTAAACCAGGTTGAATGGCCAGGAAACCACGAAAGCAGTGTTTTTCAACCAGTGTGCCACAGATCCTCAGGTGTGCCGCCGCAGACTGAAAACAGTGTGACATATTTTTAAAATTTTGCTTGTTTTTTATTCTGGGCCATTTTTTTATTTTGAGTGAGATGATGACTGAGGGTAACTGCGCAGTGGCAGCTCGCCTCCCCGACCCGTGTTCACACTTGGAAGGAACCCCCACCCACCACAACACGTGTCTAGTGCCGGGTCTACACTCAGCACCACGCGACACTTCAATCCCCCATGAATGATGGCGCAGCTTTGCTCCTCCTCCAGAACAGTTCCAGCCAGGTCACGTCACTCACGTTCCTTCTCAGCACAAGGAACATGACTGGAGGACTGGAGACTCACTGGAGAGGAAGAGGGAGGTGCTCCACATATAATCTTGTGCTCCACATATAACACTTTTCCCGGTGCGCAGGGGGGGGACTTTTCCTAGTGCGGGGGTGTCCCTCTTTCAAATTTTGAAATATTGGGAGGTATGTGAAAAGCTCATCAGGCATCATTTACAAACATGACATATTGACATTCATTCACAGGCAATCATTATGATTGTTTGTGAATGAATGTCAATATGTCATGTATAGTTTGTAGGAGGCATGGCATGACAGCACAGCACAGTGTGTGTGTGTGTGTATATATATATATATATATATATATATGCTGTATAAGGTTACAATGTGTGATTATGTAATATTTTGGGATGGTGGTGTGCCACAGGATTTTTTAATGTAAAAAAGTGTGCCACGGCAAAAAAAAGGTTGAAAATCACTGCACTAGAGCATCTATCAGACTCAACCAAGTGTCCAAGAGACCTGGCACAACACATATGGCTAGATTACAAGTTTTGTCGGTAAAAACTTGCAGAGCTAACGCTCCTTTTTTTTCCAGCGCTCACTTTAAACAACGCTGGAATTACAAGTTTTCTGAATGGCTGCGTTAGCCTCAGAAAAGTGAGCGTTGAGCAAAATTTAGCTCCACTTCTCACTGTAATACCAGCGTTGCTTACGGTAGCGGTAAGCTGGCAAAACGTGCTTGTGCACGATTTCCCCATAGGAAACAATGGGGCTGAGACGGCTGAATAAAAACCTAACACCTACAAAAAAGCAGCGTTCAGCTCCTAACGCAGCCCCATTGTTTCCTATGGAGAAATACTTTCTAAGTCTACACCTAACACCCTAACATGAACCCTGAGTCTAAACACCCCTAATCTTACACTTATTAACCCCTAATCTGCCGCCCCCGCTATCGCTGACACCTGCATTATACTATTAACCCCTAATCTGCCGCTCCGGACACCGCCGCCACCTACATTATCCCTATGAACCCCTAATCTGCTGCCCCTAACATTGCCGACACCTATATTATATTTATTAACCCCTAATCTGCCGCTCCCAATGTCGTTGCAACCTACCTACATTTAGTAACCCCTAATCTGCCGACCGGACATCTCCGCCACTATAATAAATGTATTAACCCCTAAACCGCCGCACTCCCGCCTTGCAAGCACTATAATCAATTTTATTAACCCCTAATCTGCCATCCCCTAACATCGCCGCCACCTACCTACAATTATTAACCCCTAATCTGCCGCCCCCAATGTCACCGCTACTATAATAAAGTTATTAACCACTAAACCTAAGTCTAACCCTCACCGTAACACCCCCCTAAGTTAAATATATTTTTAATAAATCTAAATAAAACTACTATAATTAAATAAATTATTCTTATTTAAAACTAAATACTTACCTATAAAATAAACCATAAGATAGCTACAATATAACTAATAGTTACATTGTAGCTATTTTAGGATTTATATTTATTTACAGGCAACTGTATTTATTTTAACTAGGTACAATAGCTATTAAATAGTTAATAACTATTTAATAGCTACCTAGTTAAAAACAAAACAAAATTACCTGTAAAATAAATCCTAACCTAAGGTACAAATACACCTAACACTACACTATCAATAAATTAATTAAATAAATTAACTACAATTATCTAAACTAAAATACAATTAAATAAACTAAACTATATTACAAAAACAAACACTAAATTACAAAAAATAAAAATATATTACAAGAAGTTTAATCTAATTACACCTAATCTAATCCCCCTAATAAAATAAAAAAGTCCCCCAAAATAATAAAATTCCCTATCCTAAACTAAATTACAAAGTAATCAGCTCTTTTACCAGCCCTTAAAAGGGCTTTTTGCAGGGCATTGCCCCAAAGTAATCAGCTCTTTTACCTGTAAAAAAAAAGAAATACAATACCCCCACTCAACATTACAACCCACCCCCCACACACCCCTACTCTAAAACCCACTCGATCCCCCCTTAAAAAAACCTAACACTACCCCATTGAAGATCACCCTACCTTGAGCCGTGTTCACCCAGCCAGGCACCGATGGGGCAGAAGAGGACATCTGGACCGGCAGACATCTTCATCCAGGTGGCATCTTCTATCTTCATCCTTCCGGAGCGGAGCGGAGCCATCTTCTATCCAGCCGACGCGGAGCCATCCTCTTCTTCCGATGTCCTAACGAAGAATGACGGTTCCTTTAAATGATGTCATCCAAGACAAGATAAGGTAGGAAAAATCCGATTGGTTGATTTAATCAGCCAATAGAATTTACCTCGCATTCTATTGGCTGATCCAATCAGCCAATCGGATTGAACTTCAATCCGATTGGCTGAATAAATCAACCAATCGGATTTTTCCTACCTTAATTCCGATTGGCTGATAGAATCCTATCAGCCAATCAGAATTCGAGGGACGCCATCTTGGATGACGTCATTTAAAGGAAGCGTCATTCTTCGTTAGGACATCGGAAGAAGAGGATGGCTCCGTATCGGCTGGATAGAAGATGGCTCCGCTCCGGAAGGATGAAGATAGAAGATGCCGCCTGGATGAAGATGTCTGCCGGTCAGGATGTCCTCTTGTGCCCGGATAGGATGTAGACTTCTGCCGGTCCAGATGTCCTCTTCTGCCCCATCGGTGCCCGGCTTGGTGAACACGGTTCAAGGTAGGGTGATCTTCAATGGGGTAGTGTTAGTTTTTTTTAAGGGGGGATCGGGTGGGTTTTAGAGTAGGGGTGTGTGGGTGGTGGGTTGTAATGTTGGGGGGGTATTGTATTTCTTTTTTTTACAGGTAAAAGAGCTGATTACTTTGGGGCAATGCCCCGCAAAAAGCCCTTTTAAGGCCTGGTAAAAGAGCTGATAACTTTGTAATTTAGTTTAGGATAGGGAATTTTATTATTTTGGGGGGCTTTTTATTTTATTAGGGGGATTAGATTAGGTGTAATTAGATTAAACTTCTTGTAATATTTTTTTATTTTTTGTAATTTAGTGTTTGTTTTTTTTGTAATATAGTTTAGTTTATTTAATTGTGTTTTAGTTTAGATAATTGTAGTTAATTTATTTAATTAATTTATTGATAGTGTAGTGTTAGGTGTATTTGTAATTTAGGTTAGGATTTATTTTACAGGTAATTTTGTAATTATTTTAACTAGGTAGCTATTAAATAGTTATTAACTATTTAATAGCTATTGTACCTTTTTAAAATAAATACAAAGTTGCCTGTAAAATAAATATAAATCATAAAAAAGCTACAATGTAACTATTAGTTATATTGTAGCTATCTTATGGTTTATTTTATAGGTAAGCATTTAGTTTTAAATAGGAATAATTTATTTAATTATAGTAATTTTATTTAATTTATTAAAAATAGATTTAACTTAGGGGGGTGTTAGGGTTAGACTTAGGTTTAGGGGTTAATAACTTTATTATAGTAGCGGCGACGTTGGGGGCGGCAGATTAGGGGTTAATAATTGTAGGTAGGTTGCGGCGATGTTAGGGACGGCAGATTAGGGGTTAATAAAATTTATTTTAGTGTTTGCGAGGCGGGAGTGCGGCGGTTTAGGGGTTAATACATTTATTATAGTGGCAGCGATGTCCGGTCGGCAGATTAGGGGTTAATAAGTGTAGGTAGGTGGCGGCGACGTTGGGGGGGGCAGATTAGGGGTTAATAAATATAATGTAGGTGTTGGCGATGTTAGGGGCAGCAGATTAGGGGTTCATAGGTATAATGTAGGTGGCGGTGGTGTCTGTCGGCAGATAAGGGGTTAAAAAATTTTATTTTAGTGTGCGATGTGGCGGGGCCTCGGTTTAGGGGTTTATAGGTATTTTATGGGTGTTAGTGTACTTTGTAGCACTGTAGTTAAGAGCTTTATGTTCCGGTGTTAGCCCATAAAACTCTTAACTACTGACTTTTAAATGTGGTAGGAGTCTTGGAGGTAGAGGCTGTACCGCTCACTTTCTCCAAGACTTGTAATACCAGCGTTAGGCAAATCCCATTAAAAGATAGGATATGTAATTGACGTAAATGGATTTGTGGTATGGAAAAGTTGCGGAAAAAAAGTGAGCGGTACACCTGTACCTGCCAGACTCTTAATACCAGTGGGCATTAATAAGCAGCGTTAGGACCCCTTAACGCTGCTTTTTAAAGCTAACGCAGAACTCGTAATCTAGGCGATAGTTTCTGATGCAAGTGAGAGGCCATGAGATTTATCTCTGGCAAACCCAAACTCTCACAATCTGGTGAAAAACTTTCTGATTCAGCGAGGATGAAGAGACAGGTGACTGAGAAAGTTTGCCTATCAATTGTTCACACCCGGAATGAGGATGCTTAAAATGATGCAACAAAGTAGATCTGCACAGCTAATGATGTTGGACACTTTTCTTATCACTAAGGAACTGCAAGTTCCTCCCTGATGATTGACATAGGCCACTGCTGTGAGATTGTATGACTAGAATCTGGACAACTCTGAAGAGTTCTTAAGATTGCATGCAGTTCCAGAATATTCATGGGTAACCTCACCTCCTGCGAAGACCAATCTCCCTCTGTTCTCTTGAGACCCCCAGACTGCACCCCAACCTAACAGCCAAGCATCTGTGAAAATTACTACCCACAATGGCTAAAGAAAATATATTGTAGATATTTTAAAAGGGATTTAATGATTAATTAATATTATTTTAAACATAAACATATATTTTCAAATATATATTTATGTTTGAAATAATAGCAAGCAAATATTAAATCCTTTTTAAGATATCTCCAATACTTTTATTAATCTAGATTGTAAATGACAATGCATGAGGTAAATGCCAGAGGACCAGCAAAACCTCTCTGGCCTAGCCGGGCTTCTGGAACTCAGTGCCGTACCAGAATTGAGCCCCAGTCCACCGCTATTCAAAGGGGTGTTGATCAAGTAGGGTGCATGGGATCAAGTCAGTCTTTTAGTATGTGGTAGGCAATTTGATGAGGCACCTCGGGATACCACTTGTTTGGGGGTGCTACCTTCTGGGAGGAATGGGGGACCAGATTTGAAGCAGTGATGTAGGCAGAGACCTCACAATCCCATTGACTGCTATGGGAGCGACATTGCCACTCGCCGTCATTGCTCGGACATGCCCCTTTTGTTTGAATATTTCGACAGAACGTCGGGCTGCGATGCCAACAAGTTTCCCAATGGTCTGTCGATGCTTTGAACATTGGGCTCTAAGTGCTATTGCATTGTCTTTCTATCATGCATTTGTTGATTATGCAAATTTATTGTATTTACTGGTCCTTTAACTGTAGCAGTTCAATCCTCTACCTCTAAGACAATTAAAACTTTGTGCAATTAAGCATGAATATGCCTGAAATTAAAGAAAGCATCTTCTGTCACAGCAGCAGGGTCCTGAGACTCAGAGAGACTACCCTCAAAATAAAAGTCCTCGGGGCGGAGCCAACACTGGAAGAGATCAGACGTGTTATGGAGGAGCTCTCTGCTAAAAGCCTTAATCTGGGGATTAAAACTACAATTTGAGATCTAACTAGCACCTAAATCTCCCCAAATCCTATACAAGAACATTTAAGAAGCAGAGGAATCTGTTTGGCTGCAGAGATAAGTGTCTGGGACCGTTAATACAGCACAGAAGTAAAGGCCGCAATGATTATCCGGTTCATCAGTAGAACACTTTAACAAAGGCTTCGATTACTACAAGCTATACTTCTTCTACTAGACCCTGTGTATACAGTTTTACAATGGCCATGGCCCAGGACGAATTTTCTCAAGCTCTTCTGGCCTGTTTAAAGGAGTTTGAACATAGAATGGATAATGCATTCGCCCGCCTATCACATACTGTGAAAGTTACCATGGCGCAGCATGATCTTCTGGAGCCGATGGAAGCAAACTCCAATTAACTACCTACACCTATCTGCATCCTGTGATCGGGCCGATGAGGAAAACACACTAACCTCTCACTTGCCAAGTGCTGATGAAGAGCCCTGCTGTCAGTGTGCCGTGACGCATCTGACTCCTGCTCTGGTGCGGCCGGCCGGAGCGGGGACAAACATAGAGGAGGTTGATGGCGCTTTGAGAGCCACACCCGGCGATGGAGGGGGGAGAACCAAATCCTTAGCTGAGATGCAGCGTAGCAGCACTCCCATCATGGCCTCTTCAGAGCTTCCTCTACACGATGAGCAACCTGGAGCAGAGGACTGCGCAGATTGGCAAAATCTATCTTGCCTAGCTGAGCTACAGGACGATTCCCATGTGAGCCTTAAGATCCGAGCTTTGAACTGTAACTCTGTACAGACTAGTAAGACCCTACATGATCCTCATGCTAGGCTACGCCGTGAGTTGGGCATTGGGTGATGGAAGTTTTCACAGCAGCTCATGTTCATGTTCATTTAGCATATAAGCATGTGTTAAAAAGTTCTGTGATTTATGTTGTATCATTTCTCAATGTTTTATTATTTTTCTATTGGGATGCACTGGGGGATCATAGGATATTCATGTTGGGATTTACTGTATAAAAGGTGCTTCTTGTTTACTGAGGGCTAATTAAATTTACAGCCATGTGATCACACCGCCTTGCTACTCCTAGTATGAGATAAAGAATGTTGTTAAGGCTTTTGCACGCATCAAGAAGGCTACCTCTGAAAATTGCAGGCAAGATAGGATTTGTCACACATTGTTATCTATGTCATATCCATATCTGATGAACTACTTAGCTATGATAACCTTCTCTTTTTAGGGTGCTTTTCCTAACAACTATAGGCAATGACAGTTTGCATGTACACTCCTACAGTATTGCTCCTAGATGAGAAGTACTTTATAATTACCTAAACTTAGTTAAAATATCCCTAAAGGGGGCCCTAAGATCTAAATATCCTAGTAACTTCCCCCGTATATACATAATAGAGGCCTTGGCGGCACGCAAAACATAAAATATTAAGGAGTCCCATTCATGTACTTCGAATGGTGCCAATTTAGATATACTACTATAATTTATCTCCTCCACCCTCCTCAGCTTAGCAAATTTTTTTTGCACAACGTGAGCTCTGAACTACCTAGAAGATGGTCTTAGCTCTATTATAACCCTTTTTCTGCCAGGATGGTCTACACGTCATCGGCGGCTGCTCACATAAGCCTCAGTTAAGTTTGAGGATAATTTCCTCTGCTTATCAATTTCGGCCATATCAGACCTTATTATATATAAAACCTAGCACTACCTCTGTAGTAAAATAGACACATATCCCATACGGTCTATTACTCACATATAAATTTATTTGGTAATCATGATTGTTAAAGTATTGGTCTCTCATACAAAATTAAGATTATGATCTCTAGGTCTTAGAGTGTACACATAGGGAACTCTCTCTATAGGACTCATATTAGGTGTTCCTAACTACTACACCCCTCCTATTGATCTCATGATCATAATGTAACCCTTCTCCCCCTTCAAGTAGTTTAAGGGGTCTGAAACTGCAGTAGAATTATTCACTTCTAGACTAATAAGCCAGATTTAGCACCTCCACATCAATACCCCCGTCCTTTCTTCTACAACATGACCCCCCCTAGGATGCGAATAGAACCCTTTGAACCCCCCCTCCAGCTCCCATTGTTATGTCTAACCTCGCTCCATAGATGCACATAACTCATAAGATGCTTCCCAAGGCTTTCTGTTTTAGTCGTTGCTCCCTATACATTTATAACATACACAATTATGTAAACAAGCCCAAACTACAGCCCTGTCAAGGTTGGCTCTGCCCTCCCTTCTTTCTCCTCCCCCTCCCTCTCATAATTCGAGTGGCTCTCGCCCACTGCAATCCCTCTTCTTTCCTGTTCACTATGGCCTGCTAGTGGCCATTTTACATCCTGACCCCCACATCACTGCAGAAATTTTTACTCTACTTATGTTATAGGTGTGGAGATCAGATCTCAATTATTAACCCATAAAATGAAGTTTCACCTCAGTTCGCCCAACCTTATATTTGATAACTCTCTAGACACTACATAGGTTTTTTCTTGTTAAAGCTGGTCTCTTTGTACTATTATTGTTATGATCTTCTCTATGAGCCCTAAAATTTATGACTCAACTAGATACCTAGAACAGTTGCTCCCCTACCAGCCACATAGCTAAATTGTATGTCACAATATTATGTTTTGTACTATAATGTTAACCTTATGAATGGGCAAATGTTGTTTTATGTATTCATTTTGCTTTTTGAAACTTCAATAAAAAATTAAATTTGAAAAAAAAAAAAATAATAATAAAAGTCCTCAGAGTCAGAAACACCCCCTTCATCAAGGAGTAACTTAGCACGGCTGCTCCTAAGGGAAGTCCCTAATGAGCAAAAGGCAGAAGAAAGACCACCTTCTAATCCTTGCAAACATCTGCACTTATTAGCTAGAAGCATACCAGTTAAAACCTTTACTAATAGTAGAGTGAATATACTCAAATGTTAAAGAAAGCTCAGATGAACATAATTTATGTAAGAACTTACCTGATAAATTAATTTCTTTCATATTGGCAAGAGTCCATGAGCTAGTGACATATGGGATATACAATCCTACCAGGAGGGGCAAAGTTTCCCAAACCTCAAAATGCCTATAAATACACCCCTCACCACACCCACAATTCAGTTTAACGAATAGCCAAGCACTGGGGTGATAAGAAAGGAGTAGAAAGCATCAACAAAGGAACGCCTAGATTTAGAGTTTTGCGTTAGAAGGGGTGCGTTAGCTACGCGTGTTTTTTTCCCCCCGCACCTTTTAAACAACGCTGGTATTTAGAGTTCTCAGAAGGGCTGCGTTAGGCTCCAAAAAGGGAGCGTACAGGCATATTTACCGCCACTGCAACTCTCAATACCAGTGTTGCTTACGGACACGGCCAGCTTCAAAAACGTGCTCGTGCACGATTCCCCCATAGGAAACAATGGGGCAGTTTGAGCTGGAAAAAAACCTAACACCTGCAAAAAAGCAGCGTTCAGCTCCTAACGCAGCCCCATTGTTTCCTATGGGGAAACACTTCCTAAGTCTGCACCTAACACCCTAACATGAACCCCGAGTCTAAACACCACTAACCTTACACTTATTAACCCCTAATCTGCCGCCCCCGCTATCGCTGACCCCTGCAAATTATTTTTAACCCCTAATCTGCCGCTGCGTACACCGCCGCAACCTACGTTATCCCTATGTACCCCTAATCTGCTGCCCCTATCACCGCCGACCCCTATATTATATTTATTACCCCCTAATCTGCCCCCCCTACGTCGCCGCTACCTACCTACACTTATTAACCCCTAATCTGCCTACCGGACCTTGCCGCTACTCTAATAAATGTATTAACCCATAAAGCTAAGTCTAACCCTAACACTAACACCCCCCTAAATTAAATATAATTTAAATCTAACTAAATAAAATAAAGCTTATTAAATAAATTAATCCTATTTAAAGCTAAATACTTACCTGTAAAATAAACCCTAATATAGCTACAATATAAATAATAATTATATTGTAGCTATTTTAGGATTAATATTTATTTTACAGGCAACTTTGTATTTATTTTAACTAGGTACAATAGCTATTAAATAGTTAATAACTATTTAATAGCTACCTAGTTAAAATAATTACAAATGTACCTGTAAAATAAATCCTAACCTAAGTTACAATGAAACCTAACACTACACTATCAATAAATCAATTAACTAAACTATCTACAATTATCTACAATTAAATCAACTAAACTAAATTACAAAAAAACAAACACTAAATTACAAAAAATAAAAAAAGATTACAAGAATTTTAAACTAATTGCACCTACTCTAAGCCCCCTAAAAAAATAACAAAGCCCCCCAAAATAAAAAAATGCCCTACCCTATTCTAAAATAAAAATTTTACAGCTCTTTTACCTTACCAGCCCTTAAAATGGCCTTTTGCGGGGCATGCCCCAAAGAAAACAGCTCTTTTGCCTGTAAAAAAACATACAATACCCCCCCACATTACAATCCACCACCCACATACCCCTAATCTAACCCAAACCCCCCTTAAAAAACCTAACACTAAGCCCCTGAAGATCTTCCTACCTTATCTTCACCACGCCGGGTATCACCGATCCGTCCATAATAGGGTCCGAAGTCTTCATCCTATCCGGCAAGAAGAGGTCAAGAAGAGGCTCCGAAGTCTTCATCCTATCCGGCAAGAAGAGGAGATCCGGACCGGCAAACATCTTCATCCAAGCGGCATCTTCTATCTTCATCTATCCGACGAGGAGCGGCTCCATCTTCAAGACCTCCGGCGCGGAACATCCTCTTCTCCCGACGACTAGACGACGAATGAAGGTTCCTTTAAGGGACGTCATCCAAGATGGCGTCCCTCGAATTCCGATTGGCTGATAGGATTCTATCAGCCAATCGGAATTAAGGTAGGAAAAATCTGATTGGCTGATTGAATCAGCCAATCAGATTCAAGTTCAATCCGATTGGCTGATCCAATCAGCCAATCAGATTGAGCTTGCATTCTATTCGCTGTTCCGATCTTGCCAGCCGCAACTTTTCCATACCGCAGATCCCCTTACGTTAATTGCGTATCCTATCTTTTCAATGGGATCTTTCTAACGCTGGTATTTAGAGTCTTGGCTGAAGTGAGCGTTAGAACTCTAACGACAAAACTCCAGCCGCAGAAAAAAGTCAGGAGTTAAGAGCTTTATGGGCTAATGCCGGTTCATAAAGCTCTTAACTACTGTGCTCTAAAGTACACTAACACCCATAAACTACCTATGTACCCCCAAACCGAGGTCCCCCCACATTGCCGCCACTCTAATAAAATTTTTTAACCCCTATTCTGCCGAACGCACACCGCTGCAACCTACATTATCCCTATGTACCCCTAATCTGCTGCCCCTAACATCGCCGACCCCTATATTATATTTATTACCCCCTAATCTGCCCCCCCCCCCAACGTCGCCGCTACCTACCTACACTTATTAACCCCTAATCTGCCGACCGGACCTCGCCGCTACTCTAATAAATGTATTAACCCCTAAAGCTAAGTCTAACCCTAACACTAACACCCCCCTAAGTTCAATATAATTTTTATCTAACTAAATAAATTAACTCGTATTAAATAAATTAATCCTATTTAAAGCTAAATACTTACCTGTAAAATAAACCCTAATATAGCTACAATATAACGAATAATTATATTGTAGCTATTTTAGGATTTATATTTATTTTACAGGCAACTTTGTATTTATTTTAACTTGGTACAATAGCTATTAAATAGTTAATAACTATTTAATAACTACCTAGTTAAAATAATTACAAAATTACCTGTAAAATAAATCCTAATCTAAGTTACAATTAAACCTAACACTACACTATCAATAAATCAATTAACTAAACTATCTACAATTATCTACAATTAAATCAACTAAACTAAATTACAAAAAAACAAACACTAAATTACAAAAAATAAAAAAAGATTACAAGAATTTTAAATGAATTACACCTACTCTAAGCCCCCTAAAAAAATAACAAAGCCCCCCAAAATAAAAAAATGCCCTACCCTATTCTAAAATAAAAAGTTAACAGCTCTTTTACCTTACCAGCCCTTAAAAGGGCCTTTTGCGGGGCATGCCCCAAAGAAAACAGCTCTTTCGCATTTAAATAAACATACAATAAACCCCCAACATTACAACCCACCACCCACATACCCCTAATCTAACCCAAACACCCCTTAAAAAACCTAACACTAAGCCCCTGAAGATCTCCCTACCTTATCTTCACCACGCCGGGTATCACCGATCCGTCCAGAAGAGGGTCCGAAGTCTTCATCCTATCCGGCAAGAAGAGGACATCCGGACCGGTAGACATGTTCATCCAGGCGGGTCTTCTATCTTCATCCATCCGGCGCGGAGCGGGACCATCTTGAAGCAGCCGACGCGGATCCATCCTCTTCTTCCAGCGACTCCCAACGACTGAAGGTTCCTTTAAGTGACGTCATCCAAGATGGCGCCCCTCGAATTCCGATTGGCTGATAGGATTCTATCAGCCAATCGGAATTAAGGTAGGAAAAATCTGATTGGCTGATTGAATCAGCCAATTAGATTCAAGTTCAATCCAATTGGCTGATCCAATCAGCCAATCAGATTGAGCTTGCATTCTATTCGCTGTTCCGATCTTGCCAGCCGCAACTTTTCCATACCGCAGATCCCCTTACGTTAATTGCGTATCCTATCTTTTCAATGGGATCTTTCTAACGCTGGTATTTAGAGTCTTGGCTGAAGTGAGCGTTAGAACTCTAACGACAAAACTCCAGCCGCAGAAAAAAGTCAAGAGTTAAGAGCTTTATGGGCTAACGCCGGTTCATAAAGCTCTTAACTACTGTGCTCTAAAGTACACTAACACCCATAAACTACCTATGTACCCCCAAACCGAGGTCCCCCCACATTGCCGCCACTCTAATAAAAATTTTTAACCCCTATTCTGCCGAACGCACACCGCCGCAACCTACATTATCCCTATGTACCCCTAATCTGCTGCCCCTGACATCGCCGACCCCTATATTATATTTATTACCCCCTAATCTGCCCCCCCCAACGTCGCTGCTACCTACCTACACTTATTAACCCCTAATCTGCCGACCGGACCTCGCCACTACTCTAATAAATGTATTAACCCCTAAAGCTAAGTCTAACCCTAACACTAACACCCCCCTAAGTTCAATATAATTTTTATCTAACTAAATAAATTAACTCTTATTAAATAAATTAATCCTATTTAAAGCTAAATACTTACCTGTAAAATAAACCCTAATATAGCTACAATATAACAAATAATTATATTGTAGCTATTTTAGGATTTATATTTATTTTACAGGCAACTTTGTATTTATTTTAACTTGGTACAATAGCTATTAAATAGTTAATAACTATTTAATAACTACCTAGTTAAAAACAGAATTTATGTTTACCTGATAAATTACTTTCTCCAACGGTGTGTCCGGTCCACGGCATCATCCTTACTTGTGGGATATTCTCTTCCCCAACAGGAAATGGCAAAGAGCCCAGCAAAGCTGGTCACATGATCCCTCCTAGGCTCCGCCTACCCCAGTCATTCGACCGACGTTAAGGAGGAATATTTGCATAGGAGAAACCATATGTTACCGTGGTGACTGTAGTTAAAGAAAATAAATTATCAGACCTGATTAAAAAAACCAGGGCGGGCCGTGGACCGGACACACCGTTGGAGAAAGTAATTTATCAGGTAAACATAAATTCTGTTTTCTCCAACATAGGTGTGTCCGGTCCACGGCGTCATCCTTACTTGTGGGAACCAATACCAAAGCTTTAGGACACGGATGAAGGGAGGGAGCAAATCAGGTCACCTAAATGGAAGGCACCACGGCTTGCAAAACCTTTCTCCCAAAAACAGCCTCAGAAGAAGCAAAAGTATCAAATTTGTAAAATTTAGAAAAAGTGTGCAGTGAAGACCAAGTCGCTGCCTTACATATCTGATCAACAGAAGCCTCGTTCTTGAAGGCCCATGTGGAAGCCACAGCCCTAGTGGAGTGAGCTGTGATTCTTTCAGGAGGCTGCCGTCCGGCAGTCTCATAAGCCAATCGGATAATGCTTTTAATCCAGAAGGAGAGAGAGGTAGAAGTTGCTTTTTGACCTCTCCGTTTACTAGAATAAACAACAAACAAAGACAAAGTTTGTCTGAAATCCTTAGTAGCTGCTAAGTAAAATTTGAGAGCACGAACTACATCCAAGTTGTGCAACAAACGTTCCTTCTTTGAAACTGGAAGAAAACCAGGTTTAGTACGCAAAACCACCTTATCTGCATGGAACACCAGATAAGGAGAAGAACACTGCAGAGCAGATAATTCTGAAACTCTTCTAGCAGAAGAAATTGCAACCAAAAACAAAACTTTCCAAGATAATAACTTAATATCAACGGAATGTAAGGGTTCAAACGGAACCCCCTGAAGAACTGAAAGAACTAGGTTGAGACTCCAAGGAGGAGTCAAAATTTTGTAAACAGGCTTGATTCTAACCAGAGCCTGAACAAAGGCTAGAACATCTGGCACAGCTGCCAGCTTTTTGTGAAGTAACACAGACAAGGCAGAAATCTGTCCCATCAAGGAACTTGCAGATAATCCTTTTTCCAATCCTTCTCGAAGGAAGGATAGACTCTTAGGAATCTTAACCTTGTCCCAAGGGAATCCTGTAGATTCACACCAACAGATATACCAAATTATGTGGTAATTTTTCTGGTTACAGGCCTTTCAGGCCTGAACAAGAATATTAATAACAGAATCTGAGAACCCTCGCTTTGATAAGATCAAGCGTTCAATCTCCAAGCAGTCAGCTGGAGTGGGTCGAACGGACCTAGAACAAGAAGGTCTCGTCTCAAAGGTAGCTTCCATGGTGGAGCCGATGACATATTCACCAGATCTGCATACCAAGTCCTGCGTGGCCACGCAGGAGCTATCAAAATCACCGACGCCCTCTCCTGATTGATCCTGGCTACCAGCCTGGGGATGAGAGGAAACGGCGGGAACACATAAGCTAGTTTGAAGGTCCAAGGTGCTACTAGTGCATCCACTAGAGCCGCCTTGGGATCCCTGGATCTGTACCCGTAGTAAGGAACTCTGAAGTTCTGACGAGAGGCCATCAGATCCATGTCTGGAATGCCCCACGGTTGAGTGACTTGGGCAAAGATTTCCGGATGGAGTTCCCACTCCCCCGGATGCAATGTCTGACGACTCAGAAAATCCACTTCCCAATTTTCCACTCCTGGGATGTGGATAGCAGACAGGTGGCAGGAGTGAGACTCCGCCCATAGAATGATTTTGGTCACTTCTTCCATCGCTAGGGAACTCCTTGTTCCCCCCTGATGGTTGATGTATGAAGTTGGTCCCCGCTAGCTGAGGCCAAGCTTTGAGAGCATTGAATATCGCTCTCAGTTCCAGAATATTTATCGGTAGAAGAGATTCTACCCGAGACCAAAGACCCTGAGCTTTCAGGGATCCCCAGACCGCGCCCCAGCCCATCAGACTGGCGTCGGTCGTGACAATGACCCACTCTGGTCTGCGGAAGGTCATCCCTTGTGACAGGTTGTCCAGGGACAGCCACCAACGGAATGAGTCTCTGGTCCTCTGATTTACTTGTATCTTCGGAGACAAGTCTGAATAGTCCCCATTCCACTGACTGAGCATGAACAGTTGTAATGGTCTTAGATGAATGCGCACAAAAGGAACTATGTCCATTGCCGCTACCATCAAACCTATCACTTCCATGCACTGCGCTATGGAAGGAAGAGGAACGGAATGAAGTATCCGACAAGAATCTAGAAGTTTTGTTTTTCTGGCTTCTGTCAGAAAAATCCTCATTTCTAAGGAGTCTATTATAGTTCCCAAGAAGGGAACCCTCGTTGACGGAGATAGAGAACTCTTTTCCACGTTCACTTTCCATCCGTGAGATCTGAGAAAGGCCAGGACAATGTCCGTGTGAGCCTTTACTTGAGGAAGGGACGACGCTCGAATCAGAATGTCGTCCAAGTAAGGTACTACAGCAATGCCCCTTGGTCTTAGCACTGCCAGAAGGGACCCTAGTACCTATGAGAAAATCCTAGGAGCAGTGGCTAATCCGAAAGAAAACGCCACGAACTGGAAATGCTTGTCCAGGAATGCAAACCTTAGGAACCGATGATGTTCCTTGTGGATAGGAATATGTAGATACGCATCCTTGAAATCCACCTTGGTCATGAATTGACCTTCCTGGATGGAAGGAAGAAGTGTTCGAATGGTTTCCATCTTGAACGATGGAACCTTGAGAAACTTGTTCAAGATCTTGAGATCTAAGATTGGTCAGAACGTTCCCTCTTTTTTGGGAACTATGAACAGATTGGAGTAGAACCCCATCCCTTGTTCTCCTAATGGAACAGGATGAATCACTCCCATTTTTAGCAGGTCTTCTACCCAATGTAAGAATGCCTGTCTTCTTATGTGGTCTGAAGACAACTGAGACCTGTGGAACCTCCCCCTTGGAGGAAGCCCCTTGAACTCCAGAGAATAACCTTGGGAGACTATTTCTAGCGCCCAAGGATCCAGAACATCTCTTGCCCCAGCCTGAGCGAAGAGAGAGAGTCTGCCCCCCACCAGATCCGGTCCCGGATCGGGGGCCCGCATTTCATGCTGTCTTGGTAGCAGTGGCAGGTTTCCTGGCCTGCTTTCCTTTGTTCCAGCCTTGCATAAGTCTCCAGGCTGGATTGGCTTGAGAAGTATTACCTTCCTGCTTAGAGGACGTAGCCCTTGGGGCTGATCCGTTTCTGCGAAAGGGACGAAACTTAGGTTTATTTTTGGTCCTGAAAAGACCTATCCTGAGGAAGGGCGTGGCCCTTGCCCCCAGTGATATCAGAGATAATCTCTTTCAAGTCAGGGCCAAAGAGTGTTTTTCCCCTTGAAAGGAATGTCAAGCAATTTGTTCTTGGAAGACGCATCCGCTGCCCAAGATTTTAACCAAAGCGCTCTGCGCCACAATAGCAAACCCAGAATTTTTTCGCCGCTAACCTAGCCAATTGCAAGGTGGCGTCTAGGGTGAAAGAATTAGCCAATTTAAGAGCACGAATTCTGTCCATAATCTCTTCATAAGAAGAAGAATTACTAATAATCGCCTTTCCTAGCTCATCAAACTAGAAACACGCGGCTGCAGTGACAGGGACAATGCATGCAATTGGTTGTAGAAGGGAACCTTGCTGAACAAACATCTTTAGCAGACCTTCTAATTTTTTATCCATAGGATCTTGGAAAGCACAACTATCTTCTATGGGTATAGTGGCGCGCTTGTGTAGAGTAGAAACCGCCCCCTCGACCTTGGGGACTGTCTGCCATCAGTCCTTTCTGGGGTCGACTATAGGAAAACAATTTTATAAATATGGGGGGAGGTACTAAAGGTATACCGGGCCTGTCCCATTCTTTACTAACAATGTACGCCACCCGCTTGGATATAGGAAAAGCTTCGGGGGGCCCCGGGGCCTCTAAGAACTTTTCCATTTTACATAGTGGTTCTGGAATGACCAGATAATCACAATCATCCAAATTGGATAACACCTCCTTAAGCAGAGCGCGGAGATGTTCCAACTTAAATTTAAAAGTAATCACATCAGGTTCAGCTTGTTGAGAAATGTTTCCTGAATCTGAAATTTCTCCCTCAGACAAAACCTCCCTGGCCCCCTCAGATTGGTGTAGGGGCCCTTCAGGAACCATATCATCAGCGTTCTCATGCTCTACAGAATTTTCTAAAACAGAGCAGTCGCGCTTTCGCTGATAAGTGGGCATATTGGCTAAAATGTTTTTGATAGAATTATCCATTACAGCCGTTAAATGTTGCATAGTAAGGAGTATTGGCGCACTAGATGTACTAGGGGCCTCCTGTATGGGCAAGACTGGTGTAGACGAAGGAGGGGATGATGCAGTACCATGCTTACTCCCCTCACTTGAGGAATCATCTTGGGCATCATTTTTACTAAATTTTTTTATGACATAAAATACATATAGTTAAATGAGAAGGAACCTTGGTTTCCCCACAGTCAGAACACAATCTATCTGGTAGTTCAGACATGTTAAACAGGCATAAACTTGATAACAAAGCACAAAAAACGTTTTAAAATAAAACCGTTACTGTCACTTTAAATTTTAAACTAAACACACTTTATTACTGCAATTGCGAAAAAGTATGAAGGAATTGTTCAAAATTCACCAAAATTTCACCACAGTGTCTTAAAGCCTTAAAAGTATTGCACACCAAATTTGGAAGCTTTAACCCTTAAAATAACGGAACCGGAGCCGTTTTTATATTTAACCCCTTTACAGTCCCTGGAATCTGCTTTGCTGAGACCCAACCAAGCCCAAAGGGGAATACGATACCAAATGATGCCTTCAGAAAGACTTCTCTATGTAACAGAGCTCCACACACATGCAGCTGCATGCCATGCTGTCCTCAAAAACAAGTGCGCCATACCGGCGCGAAAATGAGGCTCTGACTATGATTAGGGAAAGCCCCTAAAGAATAAGGTGTCAAAAACAGTGCCTGCCGATATAATCATATCAAAATACCCAGAATAAATGATTCCTCAAGGCTAAATATGTGTTAATAATGAATCGATTTAGCCCAGAAAAAGTCTACAGTCTTAATAAGCCCTTGTGAAGCCCTTATTTACTATCTTAATAAACATGGCTTACCGGATCCCATAGGGAAAATGACAGCTTCCAGCATTACATCGTCTTGTTAGAATGTGTCATACCTCAAGCAGTAAGAGACTGCACACTGTTCCCCCAACTGAAGTTAATTGCTCTCAACAGTCCTGTGTGGAACAGCCATGGATTTTAGTTACGGTGCTAAAATCATTTTCCTCATACAAACAGAAATCTTCATCTCTTTTCTGTTTCTGAGTAAATAGTACATACCAGCACTATTTTAAAATAACAAACTCTTGATTGAATAATAAAAACTACAGTTAAACACTAAAAAACTCTAAGCCATCTCCGTGGAGATGTTGCCTGTACAACGGCAAAGAGAATGACTGGGGTAGGCGGAGCCTAGGAGGGATCATGTGACCAGCTTTGCTGGGCTCTTTGCCATTTCCTGTTGGGGAAGAGAATATCCCACAAGTAAGGATGACGCCGTGGACCGGACACACCTATGTTGGAGAAATAATTACAAAATTACCTGTAAAATAAATCCTAATCTAAGTTACAATTAAACCTAACACTACATTATCAATAAATCAATTAACTAAACTATCTACAATTATCTACAATTAAATCAACTAAACTAAATTACAAAAAAACAAACACTAAATTACAAAAAATAAAAAAAGATTACAAGAATTTTAAACGAATTACACCTACTCTACGCCCCCTAAAAAAATAACAAAGTTATTTTACCTTACCAGCCCTTAAAAGGGCCTTTTGCGGGGCATGCCCCAAAGAAAACAGCTCTTTTGCATTTAAATAAACATACAATACCCCCCCAACATTACAACCCACCACCCACATACCCCTAATCTAACCCAAACACCCCTTAAAAAACCTAACACTAAGCCCCTGAAGATCTCCCTACCTTATCTTCCCCACGCCGGGTATCACCGATCCGTCCAGAAGAGGGTCCGAAGTCTTCATCCTATCCGGCAAGAAGAGGACATCCGGACTGGTAGACATGTTCATCCAGGCGGCGTCTTCTATCTTCATCCATCCGGCACGGAGCCGGACCATCTTGAAGCAGCCGACGCGGATCCATCCTCTTCTTCCAGCGACTCCCAACGACTGAAGGTTCCTTTAAGTGACGTCATCCAAGATGGCGTCCCTCGAATTCCGATTGGTTGATAGGATTCTATCAGCCAATCGGAATTAAGGTAGGAAAAATCTGATTGGCTGATTGAATCAGCCAATTAGATTCAAGTTCAATCCGATTGGCTGATCCAATCAGCCAATCAGATTGAGCTCGCATTCTATTGGCTGATCGGAACAGCCAATAGAATGCAAGCTCAATCTGATTGGAATCGGATTGAACTTGAATCTGATTGGCTGATTCAATAAGCCAATCAGATTTTTCCTACCTTAATTCCGATTGGCTGATAGAATCCTATCAGCCAATCGGAATTCAAGGGACGCCATCTTGGATGACGTCACTTAAAGGAACCTTCAGTAGTCGGGAGTTGCTGGAAGAAGAGGATGGATCCGCGTCGGCTGCTTCAAGATGGTCCCGCTCCGCGCCGGATGGATGAAGATAGAAGACGCCGCCTGGATGAACATGTCTACCGGTCCGGATGTCCTCTTCTTGCCGGATAGGATGAAGACTTCGGACCCTCTTTTGGACCTCTTCTTGCTGGATAGGATGAAGACTTCGGACCCTCTTCTGGACAGATCGGTGATACCCGGCGTGGTGAAGATAAGGTAGGGAGATCTTCAGGGGCTTAGTGTTAGGTTTTTTAAGGGGTGTTTGTGTTAGATTAGGGGTATGTGGGTGGTGGGTTGTAATGTTGGGGGGGGTATTGTATGTTTATTTAAATGCAAAAGAGCTGTTTTCTTTGGGGCATGCCCCGCAAAAGGCCCTTTTAAGGGCTGGTAAGGTAAAAGAACTTTTTATTTTAGAATAGGGTAGGGCATTTTTTTTATTTTGGGGGGCTTTGTTATTTTTTTAGGGGGCTTAGAGTAGGTGTAATTAGTTTAAAATTCTTGTAATCTTTTTTTATTTTTTGTAATTTAGTGTTTTTTTTTGTAATTTAGTTTAGTTGATTTAATTGTAGATAATTGTAGATAGTTTAGTTAATTAATTTATTGATAGTGTAGTGTTTAGGGTTTAATTGTAACTTAGGTTAGGATTTATTTTACAGGTAATTTTGTAATTATTTTAACTAGGTAGCTATTAAATAGTTAATAACTATTTAATAGCTATTGTACCTAGTTAAAATAATGGGATAATAGGAGGAGTTATCATGTGACTGGTAAAAACTGGCCCAGCTTGGTTGAACTCCCTGATCTTTTTGGTGTTGTGGAGCTTCTGTAGAGCTTGGTGCACAAGGGCATTCGCGCAACCGGGACACAAACAAGTGGCCGGATTCGGGACAAGCACGTGGTGGGATATAAGAGGGAAGGGGACCGGTAGTCCTGTGTGCGCATGCGCTGTTGCGCATTGGGGGCTGGTCGGTTTTCCGGATGCGGCAGAGCGTCTACACTGTGTGGAGTAATGGTTGCAGTTAAGAGGGGTTATCCATCTTAGAAGTCACATCATTCTTGGAGTGAAGACCGAGATCTGCCTTTATCTCATACGGATTTTTTGGGACATTTTTGGGACTCTCTCCATATACCTCTCACATTGGTCACAACTTAGTGCCACGTGTGTATATACATATATCCATATATATATTGTATATTTTTTATACTTTTAATTTTTTATATTATGTACACAGTGTTACAAGATGCACGTTTAACACTTGGGTAACATTTATTACTGTTATATAAAGCCTCCTATAGGTGATCTGTGGTACCATTAGCACAGATATTCCGGTTTATATAAAATAAATACAAAGTTGCCTGTAAAATATATATAAATCCTAAAATAGCTACAATATAATTATTCGTCATATTGTAGCTATATTAGGGTTTATTTTACAGGTAAGTATTTAGCTTTAAATAGGAATAATTTATTTAATAAGAGTTAATTTATTTCGTTAGATAAAAATTATATTTAACTTAGGGGGATGTTAGTGTTAGACTTAGCTTTAGGGGTTAATACATTTATTAGAGTAGCGGCGAGGTCCGGTCGGCAGATTAGGGGTTAATAAGTGTAGGTAGGTAGCGGCGACGTTGGGGGGGGGGCAGATTAGGGGTTAATAAATATTATGTAGGTGTCGGCGATGTTAGTGGCAGCAGATTAGGGGTACATAGGGATAATGTAGGTTGCGGCGGTGTACGGAGCGGCAGATTAGGGGTTAATAATAAAATGCAGGGGTCAGTGATAGCGGGGGCGGCAGATAAGGGGTTAATAAGTGTAAGGTTAGGGGTGTTTAGACTCGGGGTACATGTTAGGGTGTTAGGTGCAGACTTAGGAAGTGTTTCCCCATAGCAAACAATGGGGCTGCGTTAGGAGCTGAACGCTGCTTTTTTGCAGGTGTTAGGTTTTTTTTCAGCTCAAAATGCCCCATTGTTTCCTATGGGGATATCGTGCACGAGCACGTTTTTTTAAGCTGGCCGCGTCCGTAAGCAACGCTGGTATTGAGAGTTGAAGTGGCGGTAAATATGCCTGTACGCTCCCTTTTTGGAGCCTAACACAGCCCTTCAGAGAACTCTAAATACCAGCGTTGTTTAAAAGGTGCGGGGGGAAAAAACACGCGTAGCTAACGCACCCCTTCTAACGCAAAACTCTAAATCTAGGTGAGTGTATATCAGGAAGTATAGCAATCTTTCTGTGAAATAAAACAGAAAGAGCGGAGATTTGTCCTTTCAAGGAACTTGCAGACAAACCCTTATCCAAACCATCCTGAAGAAACTGTAAAATTCTAGGAATTCTAAAAGAATGCCAGGAGAATTTATGAGAAGAACACCATGAAATGTAAGTCTTCCAAACTCTATAATAAATCTTTCTAGAGACAGATTTACGAGCTTGTAAAACCTCTATGACTCAGAACTAAGCGTTCAATTTCCATACCTTCAAATTTAATGATTTGAGATCCTGATGGAAAAACGGACCTTGAGATAGTAGGTCCGGCCGTAACGGAAGTGGCCAAGGCGGGCAACTGGACATCCAAACCAGATCTGCATACCAAAACCTGTGTGGCCATGGTGGAGCCACCAGCAACACAAAAGACTGTTCCATGATGATCTTGGAGATCACTCTTGGAAGGAGAACTATAGGCGGGAAGATGTAAGCAGGATGATAACACCAAGGAACTGTCAGCGCATCCACTGCTTCCACCTGCACATCCCTGGACCTGGACAGGTATCTGGGAAGTTTCTTGTTTAGATGAGAGGCCATGAGATCTATCTCTGGAAGACCCCACATCTGAACAATCTGAGAAAACAGATCTGGATGGAGAGACCACTCCCCTGGATGTAAAGTCTGGTGGCTGAGATAATCCGCCTCCCAATTGTCTACACCTGGGATATGCACCGCAGAGATTAGACAGGAGCTGGATTCCGCCCAAGCAAGTATCTGAGATACTTCTTTCATAGCTTGGGGACTGTGAGTCCCACCCTGATGATTGACATAAGCCACAGTTGTGATATTGTCTGTCTGAAAACAAATGAACGGTTCTCTCTTTAGCAGAGGCCAGAACTGAAGAGCCCTGAGAATTGCACAGAGTTCGAAAATATTTATTGGTAATCTCGCCTCTTGAGATTTCCAAACCCCTTGTGCTGTCAGAGATCCCCAAACAGCTCCCCAACCTGAAAGACTCGCATCTGTTGAGATCACAGTCCAGGTTGGCCGAACACAAGAAGCCCCTTGAACCAAACAATGGTGATCTATCCACCATGTCAGAGAGTGTCGTACATTGGGATTCAAGGATAATTATTGTGATATCTTTGTATAATCCCTGCACCATTGATTCAGCATACAAAACTGTAGAGGTCTCATGTGAAAATGAGCAAAGGGGATCGCGTCCGATGCTGCAGTCATGAGGCCTAAAACTTCCATGCACATAGCCACTGAAGGGAATGACTGAGACTGAAGGAGCCGGCATGCTGCGACCAATTTTAAACGTCTCTTGTCTGTTAGAGACAGAGTCATGGACACTGAATCTATCTGGAAGCCTAAAAAGGTGACCCTTGTCTGAGGAATCAAGAAACTTTTTGGTAAATTGATCCTCCAACCATGTTTCCAAAGAAACAACACTAGTTGATTTGTGTGAGATTCTGCAGTACGTAAAGACTGAGCTAGTACCAAGATATCGTCCAAATAAGGAAACACCGCAATACCCTGTTCTCTGATTACAGATAGTAGGGCACCCTGAACCTTTGAAAAGATTCTTGGAGCTGTTGCTAGGCCAAATGGAAGAGCAACAAATTGGTAATGCTTGTCTAGAAAAGAGAATCTCAGAAACTGATAGTGTTCTGGATGAATTGGAATATGAAGGTATGCATCCTGCAAGTCTATTGTGGACATATAATGTCCTTGCTGAACAAAAGGCAGAATAGTCCTTATAGTCACCATCTTGAAAGGTGGTACTCTTACATAACGATTCAAAATTTTCAGATCCAGAACTGGTCTGAATAAATTTTCTTTCTTTGGTACAATGAATAGGTTTGAATAAAACCCCAAACCTTGTTCCTGAGGAGGAACTGGCATGATTACCCCTGAAGCCTCCAGGTCTGAAACACACTTCAGAAAAGCCTGAGCTTTTACTGGATTTACAGGGATACGTGAGAGAAAAAATCTTCTCACAGAAGGTCTTACTCTGAATCCTATTCGATACCCTTGAGAGACAATGCTCTGAATCCAATGATTTTGGACAGATTCTATTAAAAAATCCTTGAAAAATCTTAATCTGCCCCCTACCAGCTGAGCTGGAATGAGGGCCGCACCTTCATGCGGACTTAGGGGCTGACTTTGGTTTCCTAAATGGCTTGGATTTATTCCAATTTGAGGAAGGTTTCCAATTGGAAGCAGATTCCTTGGGGGGAGGATTAAGTTTTTGTTCCTTATTCTGACGAAAGGAACCAAAACGGTTAGAAGCCTTAGATTTACCCTTAGGTTTTTTATCCTGAGGCAGAAAAACTCATTTTCCCCCAGTGATAGTTGAAATAATAGAATCCAACTGAGAACCAAATAAATTATTACCTTGGAAAGAAAGAGATAGTAATCTAGATTTAGTTGTCATATCAGCATTCCAAGATTTAAGCCACAAAGCTCTTCTAGCTAATACAGCTAAAGACATGGATCTAACATCAATTTTGATAATATCAAAAATAGCATCACAAATAAAATGATTAGCATGCTGCAGTAAGCGAATAATGCTAGATATGTCAGAATCCAATTCATGTTGCGCTAAATTCTCCAACCAGAAAGTTGATGCAGCCGCAACATCAGCCAAAGAAATAGCAGGTCTAAGAAGATGACCTGAATATAAATAGGCCTTCCTTAGATAGGATTCAAGCTTCCTATCTAAAGGATCCTTAAAGGAAGTACTATCTTCCATAGGAATAGTGGTACGTTTAGCAAGAGTAGAAATAGCCCCATCAACTTTGGGGATTTTTTCCCAAAACTCTATAGATTTTGCTGGTAAAGGATACAATTTTTTAAACCTTGAAGAAGGAATAAAAGAAGTACCTGGCTTATTCCATTCCTTAGAAATCATATCAGAAATAGCCTCAGGAATAGGAAAAACCCCTGGAGAAACCACAGGAGGTTTAAAAACAGCATTTAAACGTTTATTAGACTGAACGTCAAGAGTACTGGTTACCTCAATATCCAAAGTAATTAACACTTCTTTTAATAAAGAACGCATATACTCTATTTTAAATAAATAAGTAGATTTGTCAGTGTCAATGTCTGAGGAAGGATCTTCTGAATCAGATAGATCCTCATCAGAAGAGGATAAAAAATTATGTTGTTCGTCATTTGAAATTTCATCAGCTAAATGAGAAGTTTTAAAAGACCTTTTTCGTTTATTAGAAGGTGGAAATGCAGACAAAGCATTCAGAATAGAATCAGAAACAAATTCTTTAAAATTTACAGGTATATCATGCACATTAGAAGTTGAAGGAACTGCAACTGGCAATGTACTATTATGGAAACCCTATCTGCATGTAAAAGTTTATCATGACAACTATTACAAATGACATTCGGTGGAATAATTTCTACAATGTTACAACAAATGCACTTAGCTTTGGTAGAACCGATGTCAGGCAGCAATGTTCCAGCAGAAACTTCTGAGACAGGATCAGATTGGGACATCTTGCACAATGTAAGAGAAAAAACAACATATAAAGCAAAATTATCTATTTCCTTATATGACAGTTTCAGGAATGGGAAAAAATGCAATAGCATAGGCCTCTGATAGAGAAAAAAAGCAAGAAGCAAACATACAAGGGGTATTGAAATAATAACCGGAAATTGACGCCGCCGTGTGAAAAGTCTCGGCGTCACGTATGACGCCGGAAATGACGAAGTTGCGTCATAAACTTATTTTTTCGCGCCAAAAATATTTTCGCGCCAAGAATGACGCAATAAAGTTTAGCATTTGACGCACCCGCGGGCCTAATACCCGCAATTGCAAGAAGTAGTCAATTTGAAAAAAGACTAAACCCCAGGTAAGAAATACATTTCTTAAAATGTTTATATACCCAAATATGAAACTGACAGTCCGCAGAAGGAAATACATGAACCTGATTCATGGCAAATATAAGTACAATACATATATTTAGAACTTTATATAAATGCATAAAGTGCCAAACCATAGCTGAGGTGTCTTAAGTAATAAAAAACATACTTACCAAAAGATACCCATCCACATATAGCAGATAGCCAAACCAGTACAGAAACAGTTATTAGTAGAGGTAATGGTAAATTGAAAGTATATCGTCGATCTGAAAAGGGAGGTAGGAGATGAATCTCTACGACCAATAACAGAGAACCTATGAAATAGACCCCCGTTAGGGAAATCATCATATTCAAATAAGTGATACTCCCTTCACGTCCCTCTGACATTCGCTGTACTCTGAGAGGAATCGGGCTTTAACAATGCTGAGAAGCGCATATCAACGTAGAAATCTTAGCACAAACTTACTTCACCACCTCCATAGGAGGCAAAGTTTGTAAAACTGAATTGTGGGTGTGGTGAGGGGTGTATTTATAGGCATTTTGAGGTTTGGGAAACTTTGCCCCTCCTGGTAGGATTGTATATCCCATATGTCACTAGCTCATGGACTCTTGCCAATTACATGAAAGAAATAAAGACTGAAGCTGAACAGATGCACTAAAATTGTTAACCCCAAGTGCTACCGGTGAGAGCTAAAGTCAAGAACCTAAAGGAAACAAGAAGAAATTTAGAGCATGTGAAGCAAGAAAATACTGTGTATAGCTCAGAAGTAACTTCTGAGCTCACTAAGCCGATCTCGCTAAATTTAAAGCAACAGTGACCTCATAATATTAATATTTCTAAGCTTTAGTACATTTTCATACTAACAGGCTGTGGGCTATGAAGGTGCAAAATGTTTACCTATCAGCATCTTCATCCACTGTGCTTACCTCAGCTGCAGCAACTTGCTTCTCATGCTAGTCAGTGGGAGCACTATGCGGAGGGTCTAAATCAGTAACAGCATCTACAACCAAGGGGATTGGTTTACAATACACTGCACCAGGGATCCACAAGAAGCAGCTAAATATAGACCAGGGGATTGGTGAACATGTCCACATTTCATGTGGGAGGCCTGTGACATTTCTCACTGAGATAAGGCTTCTTGTTTACCCCTCTGAAAAACAGGTTATTGAGGGGAGGAAATGTGCCTCAGCTCAACGAGTAGACCTGCACTTAAATTTCTCCTCAATAGGACGCAAAAGAAAATGAGGATGATAGGACATGGGAAGGATTTGTAGCTCTGGTGTGTTGAGGTGTACTTTGCCTCCTCCTAGTGGTAAGGAGGGGAATTCCCACATGTAATGACTAGTGGACTCTCACCTTCTGATGAAAGATATCCCGTTTTAGAAGATGAGAAATTGGTGCCACTTCCTTGTTATGGAAATTAATATCCTGCATTGTTTACATGAAAATCTCACCAAAAGGAAAAACAAGGTTTTCTTAATGATTAAAAAAATTAAATACATTACAAATGGCATCCTATTGTTAGCACAATAAGCAATATTGCAACCGTGTATTTAATGATTACTTTTTATTAATGTTACTTATTAACTTGCGTGCTGTTACAAGTTGAATGTAAATGCGCTCGTATACAAAATGTGCACTTGTGGGGTAAGCACGAATGTAGACCTTGCGTAAACGTTAAGGGGCATATTTATTAAGCTCCATATGAAGCTTGAAGCCCTGTCTGTCTGCTCTGCGGCGGTGGACAGAAATCGCCGGAAATCAACCCGATCAAATACGATTGGGTTGATTGACACCCCCTGCTGGCAGCCAATTGGCCGCGAATCTGCAGGGATCGGCGTTGCACAAGCTGTTCAGAAGAACTGCTGGTGCAATGATAAATGCTGACAGCGTACGCTGTCGGCATTTATCGATGTGCGGCGGACAAGATCCACAATATTGGATTGTGTCCGCTTGCACATTAATAAATAGGCAGCAATGGCTATAAAAAAAATAGTACACCAAACACAACATAAATACGTTAAAATAAACTGTCACACTAATATGTACACTATCTGATAAAAATAATTCATATAAATATGATTTTTTTTCTTTTATAACGGTTAAAAAGGTATATGGTATATGAAAAGGTATTTGAATGGAAAGGGCTATACTGTGTGTGTAATAAATAAATATATATATATGTCTAAATATGTGAATAATTTTATATATATATATATATATATATATGTATATATATATATATATATATATATATATACACACACACATATAAACACACATAAAAAAAATATATATATATATATACCAGCGAATGCTTATTTTCACAAATTTTTTACTTTCTACATAGCACCATGACAGTTGTTTGAAGATAGTGGGAGTGCACACACACCATTTGGCTTGTATGTATGTATATATATATATATATATATATATACACACACACACACACACACATACACACTTTGGAGCCCTTTCCGCTCAAATACCTGAAAATTTGGAAAATAATTTTTAATCAAATTTTAATATTGAATAATGTTTTTAACTAAGCATTTCATAGTCCTGAAGTTTGTAGGTGTCAGATTTCACTTGCGTTCAATTTACTTTTAACTTGTAATATGCGCTCTAACCCGCCTGCATAAAAACTTACTTCAATTATATATATATATATATATATATATATATATATATATATATATATATATATATTATGGAATAACATTTTTGATTTTTTTGGACACTTTAAAATCTAGATACTGGAAAATAAAAAGAAAATTTTCTTCTATGTGAAGAACATTGGAATGTTAAATATTCACAACTACCTTTGGGTTTAGCACAGTAGGTTTAATGCGTGTCAGGTTAGTGCTCTCCATTTAAGTCCTGAAGTTTGTGCGCATTAGGTTACACTTTTACAATTTCACTTTCAACTTGTAATACACGTGCTAACCCGCCAATGTTAAAAGCTTACTTCTAGAGTGCAAGTGGGGAAAAAATTTGGCCCACCACTTGAAATCGGGCCCAATATAGGCTTTGTTTGAAAGTTTGTGAAAACTTTGTTAACCAAAAAACGTCAGTTGCCATTTTTCAAACATCAGAACCCCCCCCCCCATAAAGATTGCAATCAACTCCTTTATCATATAGTATAACCACTATTTGGAGGCTCATTTCCAAATCACTCTATGAGTAAGTATTTCATTATGAAAGGGAGAAAAATATTGGGCGCAGAGGGCAATCTCAGATTGTTGCACACAGTTTCAAGCTTCATTTGCTTCTATGATAGTCTGTGCCCACTATCATAGAGTGAAATTATCATACTGACCGTTGCATGGGCAGACCTCACTCAATTTTCTCTGAAAATGGTGTTGAACCAGGGAATGATAAGATGCACCCACAGGAAGGAATGAAGTGCTTTGAAATGATGAATCTTGCAGGGGAGAGAAAATGTAACACTTCAAGGTTTACATACTTGTTTATCAGTGTAATAAGTGCTTTGCATATTTTAAGAAAAATTTCCCATACATTTTACAAGATAAAAATGCAAGATATGCAGAGTTAAAATGCTTAGAGAATACAATGACACGTCAGACATACCTAAGGAACCACCCCTGTTCATGCCACTAGCTGAGGCTCATTTTAAATAAAAAAAATAAAATATGCCTTAAATTTCTATATTTCAGAACAATTCTAATTTTTGTATTTTAACATAGATTTACGTAAATTATTAATTAATTTTGCCTGTGTACATTTATTAACGTTTTTATCTGCATACTTTGAATAAGAATTGTATTCTTTTCCGGTGGGTGGCGTTTCAAGGTGGCTCTGCTTAAACCTCTCGATTTTTTCTCTAAATCAGGTTAAACTCATTGCCATCCTACTACCCCTTAACAGTTTTGCTGTTCGGGCACCTCAAAGGATCAAGATTAACACCTCTTGGCTACCGAGAAGTCAGAAAGAATCAAGAACAGAGAGAGGAGTACTGGCGCGGCATTGCACGTTGTACACAACATAGTCGGGAATAGAAACAATAATGGATACCTTTCCCACTGAAAAGGAACTCTGAACCCAAGACGCGATTATCTCTCTCAAGGACCTACTATTACCGGCGTTGGACAAACTGGATCTTACACTACAAAAATTGTGACCGAAATTCAAGTCGGGAACTTCTTAAGCCCCTCTTCAAAATGGTGCCAAATCTCAGCAGAGTCACCCCGTGATAATGTCTACATGACTCCAGAGGTGCATCAACCAGAGCAGAATGAGAGATCGCAGAGGCTGCAGACACAGAATCCAGCTTTGCTGGACACCGGCTTGTTAGACCATTGCTCCCCCGCACAAAACAGAGAAGTAGACATCAACACAGACAAAGGAGATAGAGTTACAGTGCCGAGGAACATGGTAACATGCAATACATTTGTATTGCAGCGCAATACTCACACTTACTTGTCTTATCAACAGCCACTGAAGAGCGCACTGAAGAGCGCACTCTCCCATACTGCATGCCAGACAAATGGCAACGTATCGTTCCGAGGATCAAGACTGCTGGCGACTCAGCTAGTACACACATCTGAAACAGTGCCGTTTGCAGCTGCTTAAAGCCTCAGTTACCACGTGGAGGACAATAGACGGTACATTCGTACAACAATGGGCATTGGCTGATTGACAATATAGATAAACCACTACGGGTCAGTTTAATCATTTCATGAGAGGCGACCTGTTATAGAACTTCATATACTTGCTCCAGCATTATGTTCATATAGACACCCTATTATATATGGAGCAGAACTGACTCCAAGGACTCTAAAAATACTCTGTGGTAGAAGTTAATGTTTCACTTTAATATTCTTGCATACTTACCAGGAGCCCTTTTATCTCACAACGTGCACAGTTTGTTTTTGTTTTTTCTTCTTTTAGGTAGCTGCTGTTGTAGTTAATTAAGAAATTATATTGTTGTATACCTTTTTTTTTGTTTTATGTTTGCCTCGGTTCTTATATATAGGCTAAAATAACAATCATAACAGAAAAGAGACTTTCCTATGTAAGTTCAAAATGGGTATGTAGTCAATATACGTTATTATTATTTTCAAAACGGCAGGAAAAACTTTATTAGTACACAAATAATCGTGATACAAAACGTGAACTGCCAGTTGATTTACACATTTAGTTAACTTTTCAAAACTCCCATTCTACACTTTAAAAGAAAAAATCTTTTTATTAAGAGAGCAACCATCATGTGAATACAAAAAGTTATCATAACAGTACATCACTGAAGTCAAGTATATGATTTATACAATACAATGCTACATTAGCATTGAGATAAACATTCTTGGTCGAGATTTGAATAACTCTTTCTTGAACAATAAATCAATAAAGTACACCAACCCATTTTCAAGAATGACACCAACTTCACATGTACGCCACTCTCAAATTTTGTCATTTCAGAGAGATTAAAACTTCACCCTCAACTATCCTAAACTAAACTAACCCACAAGGGAGTACCTTGCGAGTAGACTAACTAACGCCTAGATTTAGAGTTCTGCGTTAGCCGTCAAAACCAGCGTTAGGGGGTCCTAACGCTGGTTTTGGCTGCCCGCTGGTATTTAGAGTCAGTCAGGAAAGGGTCTAACGCTCACTTTCCAGCCGCGACTTTTCCATACCGCAGATCCCCCCCCGCTACTATAATAAATGTATTAACCCCTAAACCGCCTCACTCCCGCCTCAAAAACCCTATAATAAATAGTATTAACCCCTAATCTGCCCTCCCTAACATCGCCGACACCTAACTTCAAGTATTAACCCCTAATCTGCCGACCGAACCTCACCGCTACTCTAATAAATGTATTAACCCCTAAAGCTAAGTCTAACCCTAACTCCCCCTAAGTTAAATATAATTTAAATCTAACGAAATAAAATAAATCTTATTAAATAAATAATTCCTATTTAAAGCTAAATACTTACCTGTAAAATAAACCCTAATATAGGTACAATATAAATAATAATTATATTGTAGCTATTTTAGGATTAATATTTATTTTACAGGCAACTTTGTATTTATTTTAACCAGGTACAATAGCTATTAAATAGTTAATAACTATTTAATAGCTACCTAGTTAAAATAATTACAAAATTACCTGTAAAATAAATCCTAACCTAAGTTACAATTAAACCTAACACTACACTAGCAATAAATAAATTAAATACAAATACCTACAAATAAATACAAATAAATACACTAACTAAAGTACAAAAAATAAAAAAAGAACTAAGTTACAAAAAATAAAAAAATAATTTACAAACATTATAAAAATATTACAACAATTTTAAGCTAATTACACCTACTCTAAGCCCCCTAATAAAATAACAAAGCCCCCCAAAATAAAAAAATGCCCTACCCTATTCTAAAATAAAAATTGAAAAGCTCTTCAATCAGATTGAACTTGCATTCTATTGGCTGTTCCGATCAGCCTATAGAATGCAAGCTCAATCTGATTGGCTGATCCAATCAGCCAATCGGATTGAACTTGAATCTGATTGGCTGATTCAATCAGCCAATCAGAATTTTCCTACCTTAATTCTGATTGGCTGATAGAATCCTATCAGCCAATCGGAATTCGAGGGACGCCATCTTGGATGACGTCCCTTAAAGGAACCTTCATTCATCGGGAGTTCGTCGTGGATGAAGGATGTTCTGCGTCGGCGGGATGAAGATGGAGCCGTAAGAAAGAAGATTGAAGATGCCGCTTGATAGAAGACTTCAGCCGGATGATGGACCTCTTCAGCCCCCGCTTGGATGAAGACTTCAGCCGGATGATGGACCTCTTCAGCCCCCGCTTGGATAAAGACTTCAGCCGGATGATGGACCTCTTCAGCCCCCGCTTGGATGAAGACATCGCCCGGATTTGATGAAGAATTCGGCTCAGCTGAGTGAAGACGACTCAAGGTAGGAAGATCTTCAGGGGCTTAGTGTTAGGTTTATTTAAGGGGGGTTTGGGTTAGATTAGGGGTATGTGGGTGGTGGGTTGTAATGTTGGGGGGGGGTATTGTATGTTTTTTTTTACAGGCAAAAGAGCAGAATTCTTTGGGGCATGCCCCACAAAAGGCCCTTTTAAGGTCTGGTAAGGTAAAAGAGCTTTACAATTTTTATTTTAGAATAGTTTAGGGCATTTTTTTTATTTTGGAGGCTTTGTTATTTTATTAGGGGGCTTAGAGTAGGTGTAATTAGCTTAAAATTGTTGTAATATTTTTATAATGTTTGTAAATTATTTTTTTATTTTTTGTAACTTAGTTCTTTTTTTATTTTTTGTACTTTAGTTAGTGTATTTATTTGTAGGTATTTGTATTTAATTTATTTATTGATAGTGTAGTGTTAGGTTTAATTGTAACTTAGGTTAGGATTTATTTTACAGGTAATTTTGTAATTATTTTAACTAGGTAGCTATTACATAGTTATTAACTATTTAATAGCTATTGTACCTGGTTAAAATAAATACAAAGTTGCCTGTAAAATACATATTAATCCTAAAATAGCTACAATATAATTATTCGTTATATTGTAGCTATATTAGGGTTTATTTTACAAGTAAGTATTTAGCTTTAAATAGGAATAATTTATTTAATAAGATTTATTTTATTTCGTTAGATAGAAATTATATTTAACTTAGGGGGGGTGTTAGGGTTAGATTTAGCTTTAGGGGTTAATACATTTATTAGAGTAGCGGTGAGGTCCGGTCGGCAGATTAGGGGTTAATAATTGTAGGTAGGTAGCGGCGACGTTGGGGGGGGGCAGATTAGGGGGTAATAAATATAATATAGGGGTCGGCGGGGGTTAGGGGCAGCAGATTAGGGGTTCATAGGGATAATGTAGGTGGCGGCGGTGTCCGGAGCGGCAGATTAGGGGTTAATATTATAATGAGAGTGTCAGCGATAGCGGGGGAGGCAGATGAGGGGTTAATAAGTGTAAGGTTAGGGGTGTTTAGACTCGGGGTAAATGTTAGGGTGTTAGGTGCAGACTTAGGGAGTGTTTCCCCATAGGAAACAATGGGGCTGCGTTAGGAGCTGAACGCTGCTGTTTTGCAGGTGTTAGGTTTTTTTTCAGCTCAAATGGCCCCATTGTTTCCTATGGGGGAATCGTGCACGAGCACGTTTTTTAAGCTGGCCGCGTCCGTAAGCACTGCTGGTATTGAGAGTTGCAGTGGCAGTAAATTATGCTCTACGCTCCCTTTTTGGAGCCTGGTGCTAACGCACCCCTTTGGGCGCAGAACTCTAAATCTAGCCGTAAGTAAACTACCCCAATTCCTATATTGCTTGATCGCATAGTCAAATAAGTATTCGTTCTCATGTACCCTGGTGGTCTGGCAAAAAAAAAAAAAAAAAAGGGGGGAGGGGGGAGATGGGATATCTGGGGGGGAGGTCTCTCTTTAACCTTTCTCTTAAAAAAAATTAGATGATTCCATTCACCCCTCAAGGAATCTTCCAAAAATGCAAAAGTGTTGCGAAACGGTAGTAGAACCTGCCGTTGGATATCTAATTCGAACGTCAGAATCAATCTACGCCATTTCCGCAAAAACAGATTTAGCCTGTTACCCACATCCACTCTAACATCTATTTGTTCAATAAATAATTGCGTTCTCAACATATTGCGAAAATAAGCTATTGCAGGCGTTTTAGAAGCCGTCCAGTGTTTGAGTATGCATTTTCTCGCTAACAATATCAGTAAAGTCAGTTCCGAGTCAAACTGGCTACCTTGTTGTTCCCAGTCCAAGAATAGTATGGTTGTAGGTGTTAAGTCAATGGAAATACCCACTTTTTTCCCAATCCAGTACTGTAATTTGTTCCAAAATTGCCTAACCATGGGGCAATCCCAAATACAGTGTAACAGGCCCGGAGACTCCGCAGAGCATTTAGAGCATCTATTAGGCTAATCAGGTATCCACTTAGCCAGACACCTGGGGGTCATGTATGCCCTATGCAGGAATCTAATTTGTGTTTCCCTTAAATTCGCAGATAAAGTGGCTTTTCTAGCTTTCTCCAATCCCCTCCGGGCCTCCTCCCATGTAGCCTCCTACAACCCCTCTTTTTGCCAACCTTTTAAGAGGTCCGGTTGTAGCAACTGTAAACGTCTATGTATTAGAATTTGGTAAATCTCAGATAAAGAGAAGCTCCCCATTTTAAATGTTTTGCGTAACGCGAAACGGCGAACCTTCCCAAAAACCTGGTCCATCCCTAACTAACTTGTCCACATAATGACGTGCCTGTAGGTACGCATAAACGTGGCCACGTAGGAGGTTATAATCTTTTTGCAGCTTCGTAAATGATTTCATTGTTTTCAACAGCGAGTTTACCAGCGAAACCACATTTTTCAATCCAAGCTTCTCCCATGAGTTGAATGGTTTCGTATCCATACCCGCGGGAAAGTCTGGATTATCACTAAGTGGGAGAAAGATAGAACCCAGGTTTGTTTTATCTAAGAACTTATGCTCCAGGTGCCAGGCCTTTAGAGGACCCTGGTATAGAAGATTCCCATCTAGTAATTTGGCCGCACTTGACCTAGACATGTGTGGTAGGTACGCCAGAGCTATGCCTCCCAGAGTCGCTTGTTCCAAACCACTTCGGTAAAAGTGACCTGTGCTCAATTGCCAATCGAGTACCAAGCGTATCATGGCTGCCCAATTATATAGTTTAAAATCTGGCAGGGATAACCCACCATGGAGATAACTCATAGATAACTTATCAGTCGAGATACATGGTCTACCTCCCCGCCACACAAAGTAGCGCATTGCAGAGTTTAGTGCTTTCACATCTGTCTTCAAAAGTAATAGAGGTAACATAAGCATAGGGTATAAAAGGCAAGGTAGGATCACTATTTTAAGAAGGCTGACCCTTCCCATCAGTGATATAGGGAGCGATTTCCAACCTCTCATCTGACAGCACAGTTTCGCACACAAAGGAGTCAAATTGGGGTTCACATGAATCTGGATGCCTAAGTACGTGATCACCTGGTTCGCTACTGTGAATGGGTATTTCTGAGCCGGATCCTCAACCTTATGTAACCAAAGAATCTCAGATTTTTGCACATTAGCTTTATAGCCCGAGAATGTCCCAAAATCTAGCAAGGTCTGTACAATAGATGGTATATGCGCCCTTGGATCTTGCACAAATAGCAGCATGTCATCCGCATACAATGCGAGATGCTGGGAACATCCCGCCACATCGACACTCGGGAATATCATTGCCAATGGCTCCAATGCTAGGTTGAACAGCAGGGGAGACAACGGGCATCCCTGCCTCGTGCCCCTCTGCAACATGATATCTGACGAGTATAGATTGTTAGCACAGATATTAGCAACAGGAGAAGAGTAAAGATTTTCTATAAACGAGACAAAGGGCCCAGAGAAATTGAACCTGGCCAGGGTGTGGAAGAGATGACACCACTCCACTCTATCGAAGGCCTTCTCTGCGTCCATGGACAGCAGGAAGGCCTCCGGAATTTCGCACCTCTCTCTAGACTGTTTCATATTCCAGAAGTATTGAAGAACCTGCAAGATTCTACGTACATTTACCACCGTGGATCTCACCAACATAAATCCAGTCTGATCTTCGTGTATCAAATCCGGCAAGATAAATTTAAGGCGCTCTGCTAGTAATTTCGTTAGTATCTTATAGTCGGAGTTTAGCAACAAGATCGGCCTGTAAGATTCCGGAAGAAGCGTATTTTTGCCCGCCTTAGGGATAAGAGTAATATGGGCAGCCGTGAAAGTCTTAGCCGGCCTGTTCGCCTCCGAGAAGTAACTTGTGAATAGATCAGTGAGCACCGGCGTCACTTTTGTTTTTAATATTCTATAAAATTCTAGAGGCAGCCCATCAGCCCAAATTCAAGGCCATGATCGTCTTGTCTACCTCTTCCCTAGTAATAGGCACATAAAGCTTGTTTAGCTTGTCTTCCGATATCTGCGGTAGTGCAATAGAGCTCCAGAATGTATGCATCTTCTCCTCTGAATTATGCTGAGTGCTAGCATAAAGATCGGAGTAGTAGGAAGCAAAAGCCTCCACTATTCCCTTAGGGTCCTTAACCAAAGTATCCTTGGTTTTAATAGCTGCAATAAAACATGTGGAGGTTTTTAAGTTAAAGGGACAGTAAACCTTAAAAATAATGTTATATAATTCTGCACATAGTGCAGAATTATATAACATTATATTAGCCAAACTTTGTAAATCATAATATTAGTCACAGCCCGGCCCGACCGCGCCATTAGACACAGTGCAGCTCGCTCCCGCTGTCAGACAGAGCAGGAGCGAGCTGCACTGTGTCTAATGGCGCGGTCAGCCGGGCTGTGACTATACAGCTGGCCCGATGCGCTCAGTAAAAACAACAGACCCGCTCAGCAGAGTACAGAGAGCGGGTCTGTAAAAACATAATTTATGCTTACCTGATAAATTTATTTCTCTTGTAGTGTATCCAGTCCACGGATCATCCATTACTTGTGGGATATTCTCCTTCCCAACAGGAAGTTGCAAGAAGATCACCCACAGCAGAGCTGCTATATAGCTCCTCCCCTCACTGCCATATCCAGTCATTCGACCGAAACAAGCCGAGAAAGGAGAAACCATAGGGTGCAGTGGTGACTGTAGTTTAATTAAAATTTAGACCTGCCTGAAAAGGACAGGGCGGGCCGTGGACTGGATACACTACAAGAGAAATAAATTTATCAGGTAAGCATAAATTATGTTTTCTCTTGTTAAGTGTATCCAGTCCACGGATCATCCATTACTTGTGGGATACCAATACCAAAGCTAAAGTACACGGATTATGGGAGGGACAAGGCAGGAACTTAAACGGAAGGAACCACTGCCTGTAGAACCTTTCTCCCAAAAACAGCCTCCGAAGAAGCAAAAGTATCAAATTTGTAAAATTTGGAAAAAGTATGAAGGGAAGACCAAGTTGCAGCCTTGCAAATCTGTTCAACAGAGGCCTCATTTTTAAAGGCCTAGGTGGAAGCCACAGCTCTAGTAGAATGAGCTGTAATCCTTTCAGGAGGCTGCTGTCCAGCAGTCTCATAGGCTAAACGGATTATACTCCGAAGCCAAAAAGAAAGAGAGGTTGCCGAGGCCTTCTGACCTCTCCTCTGTCCAGAGTAAACAACAAACAGGTTAGATGTTTGGCGAAAATCTTTAGTAGCCTGTAAGTAAAACTTCAAGGCACGGACTACGTCTAGATTATGCAAAAGACGTTCCTTCTTGAAGAAGGATTAGGACATAATGATGGAACAACAATCTCTTGATTGATATTCTTGTTAGAAACCACCTTAGGTAAAAACCCAGGTTTTGTACACAGAACAACTTTATCCGAATGAAAGATCAGATAAGGAAAATCACAATGTAAGGCAGATAACTCCGAGACTCTTCGAGCCGAGGAAATAGCCATCAGAAAAAGAACTTTCCATGAAAGAAGTTTGATATCAATAGAATGAAGGGGTTCAAACGGAACCCCTTGAAGAACTTTAAGAACCAAGTTTAAGCTCCATGGAGGAGCAACTGGTTTAAACACAGGCTTAATTCTAACTAAAGCCTGACAAAATGCCTGAACGTCTGGAACTTCTGCCAGACGCTTGTGTAAAAGAATAGACAGAGCAGAAATCTGTCCCTTTAAAGAACTAGTTGATAATCCTTTGTCCAAACCCTCTTGGAGGAAGGACAATATCCTAGGAATCCTAACCCTACTCCATGAGTAATTCTTGGATTCACATCAATGAAGATATTTACGCCATATCTTGTGGTAAATTTTCCTGGTGACAGGCTTTCGTGCCTGTATTAAGGTATCAATTACTGACTCGGAGAAGCCACGCTTTGATAGGATCAAGCGTTCAATCTCCATGCAGTCAGTCTCAGAGAAAGTAGATTCGGATGATTGAAAGGACCTTGTATTAGAAGGTCTTGTCTCAGAGGCAGAGTCCATGGTGGAAAGGATGAAATGTCCACTAGGTCTGCATACCAGGTCCTGCGTGGCCACGCAGGCGCTATCAATATCCCCGATGCTCTTTCCTGTTTGATTTTGGCAATCAGACGAGGGAGCAGAGGAAACGGTGGAAACACATAAGCCAGGTTGAAGAACCAAGGCGCTGCTAGAGCATCTATCAGTGCCGCTTCTGGGTCCCTGGACCTGGATCCGTAACAAGGAAGCTTGGCGTTCTGGCGAGACGCCATGAGATCCAATTCTGGTTTGCCCCAACGGAGAACCAATTGAGCAAACACCTCCGGATGGAGTTCCCATTCCCCCGGATGAAAAGTCTGACGACTTAGAAAATCCGCCTCCCAGTTCTCTACACCTGGGATATGGATCGCTGACAGGTGGCAAGAGTGAGTCTCTGCCCAGCGAATTATCTTGGAGACTTCTGACATCGCTAGGGAAATCCTGGTTCCCCCTTGATGGTTGATGTAAGCCACAGTCATGATGTTGTCCGACTGAAATCTGATGAACCTCAGTGTTGCTAGCTGAGGCCAAGCCAGAAGAGCATTGAATATTGCTCTTAACTCCAGAATATTTATTGGGAGGAGTTTCTCCTCCTGAGTCCATGAACCCTGAGCCTTTAGGGAGTTCCAGACTGCACCCCAACCTAGAAGGCTGGCATCTGTTGTTACAATTGTCCAATCTGGTCTGCGAAAGGTCATACCCTTGGACAGATGGGCCCGAGATAACCACCAGAGAAGAGAATCTCTGGTTTCCTGATCCAGATTTAGTAGAGGGGACAAATCTGTGTAATCCCCATTCCACTGACTGAGCATCCATAATTGCAGCGGTCTGAGATGCAAGCGCGCGAATGGCACTATGTCCATCGCCGCTACCATTAAGCCGATTACTTCCATGCACTGAGCCACCGTGGGGCGCGGAACGGAGTGAAGAACACGGCAAGCATTTAGAAGTTTTGATAACCTGGACTCCGTCAGGTAAATTTTCATTTCTACAGAATCTATTAGAGTCCCTAGGAAGGAAACCCTCGTGAGAGGAGATAGAGAACTCTTTTCTTCGTTCACTTTCCACCCATGCGACCTCAGGAATGCCAGAACTATCTCTGTATGAGATTTGGCAATTTGAAAGCTTGACGCCTGTATCAGGATATCGTCCAGGTAAGGAGCCACCGCTATGCCTCGTGGTCTTAGGACCGCCAGAAGTGAGCCCAGAACCTTTGTAAAAATTCTTGGGGCTGTAGCCAACCCGAATGGAAGAGCTACAAATTGGTAATGCCAGTCTAGAAAGGCAAACCTCAGGAACTGATGATGATTCTTGTGAATCGGAATGTGAAGGTAGGCATCCTTTAAGTCCACTGTGGTCATGTACTGACCCTCTTGGATCATGGGTAAAATGTTTTTTTTGTTTAGGATCTTTAAATCCAAAATTGGTCTGAAGGTTCCCTCTTTTTTGGGAACCACAAACAGATTTGAATAAAACCCCTGTCCTTGTTCCGTCCGCGGAACTGGATGGATCACTCCCATTACAAGGAGATCTTGTACGCAGCTTAGGAATGCCTCTTTGTTTATCTGGTTTGCAGATAATCTTGAAAGGTGAAATCTCCCTTGTGGAGGAGAAGCTTTGAAGTCCAGAAGATATCCCTGAGATATGATCTCCAACGCCCAGGGATCCTGAACATCTCTTGCCCACGCCTGGGCAAAGAGAGAGAGTCTGCCCCCTACTAGATCCGTTGTCGGATAGGGGTCCGCTCCTTCATGCTGTCTTAGAGGCAGCAGCAGGCTTTCTGGCCTGCTTGCCCTTGTTCCAGGACTGGTTAGGTTTCCAGGCCTGCTTGGATTGAGCAAAAGTTCCCTCTTGTTTTGAAGCAGAGGAAGTTGATGCTGCACCTGCCTTGAAATTTCTAAAGGCACGAAAATTAGACTGTTTGGCCTTTGATTTGGCCCTGTCCTGAGGAAGGGTATGACCCTTACCTCCAGTAATGTCAGCAATAATTTCTTTCAAACCAGGCCCAAATAAGGTCTGCCCCTTGAAAGGAATGTTGAGTAATTTAGACTTTGAAGTCACATCAGCTGACCAGGATTTGAGCCATAGCGCCCTACGCACCTGGATGGCGAATCCGGAATTCTTAGCCGTTAGTTTAGTCAAATGAACAATGGCATCAGAAACAAATGAGTTAGCTAGCTTAAGAGTTCTAAGCTTGTCAACAATTTCAGTCAATGGAGCTGTATGGATGGCCTCTTCCAGGGCCTCAAACCAGAATGCCGCCGCAGCAGTGACAGGTGCAATGCATTCAAGGGGCTGTAAAATAAAACCTTGTTGAATAAACATTTTCTTAAGGTAACCCTCTAATTTTTTTATCCAATGGATCTGAAAAAGCACAACTGTCCTCAACCGGGATAGTGGTATGCTTTGCTAAAGTAGAAACTGCTCCCTCCACCTTAGGGACAGTCCGCCATAAGTCCTGTGTAGTGGCATCTATTGGAAACATTTTTCTAAATATAGGAGGTGGGGAAAAGGGCACACCGGGCCTATCCCACTCCTTACTAATAATTTCTGTAAGCCTTTTAGGTATTGGAAAAACATCAGTACTCACCGGCTCTGCATAGTATTTATCCAGCCTACACAATTTCTCTGGCACTGCAATTGTGTCACAGTCATTCAGAGCAGCTAATACCTCCCCAAGCAATACACGGAGGTTCTCAAGCTTAAATTAAAATTAGAAATCTCTGAATCAGGTCTCCCCGATTCAGAGACGTCACCCACAGACTGAAGCTCTCCGTCCTCAGGTTCTGCATATTGTGACGCAGTATCAGACATGGCTCTTACAGCATCTACGCGCTCTGTATCTCGTCTAACCCCAGAGCTATCGCGCTTGCCCCTCAATTCAGGCAATCTGGATAATACCTCTGACAGGGTATTATTCATGATTGCAGCCATGTCCTGCAAAGTAATCGCTATGGGCGTCCCTGATGTACTTGGCGCCATATTAGCGTGCGTCCCTTGAGCGGGAGGCGAAGGGTCCGACACGTGGGGAGAGTTAGTCGGCATAACTTCCCCCTCGACAGACCCCTCTGGTGACAATTCTTTTATAGATAAAGACTGATCTTTACTGTTTAAGGTGAAATCAATACATTTAGTACACATTCACCTATGGGGCTCCACCATGGCTTTTAAACATAATGAACAAGTATCCTCTGTTTCAGACATCTTTGTACAGACTAGCAATGAGACTAGCAAGCTTGGAAAACACTTTAAAGCAAGTTAACAAGCAATATAAAAAAACGTTACTGTGCCTTTAAGAGAAACAAATTTTGACAAGATTTGAAATAACAGTGAAAAAAGGCAGTTCCACTAACAATTTTTTTACAGTGTATGTAACAAGTCAGCAGAGCATTGCACCCACTTGCAAATGGATGATTAACCCCTTAATAACAAAAATAGAATAATAAATGACAAAAACGTTTTTAAACACATTCACAACAACTGCCACTGTCTACTGTGATTGTTACCCTCCTCAAACACGACTTTGAAGCCTTTTGAGCCCTTCAGAGATGTCCTGTATCATGCAGAAGGAAGCTGAATGTCTCTGTCATTATTTTTATCTGCACAGAAAATCACTAAAATAGGCCCTTCCCACTCATATTGCAACAGTGGAAAGCCTCTGTTTCTAGGCAAAAATCAAACCAGCCATGTGGAAAAAAAAAAACTAGGCCCCAATAAGTTTTGTCACCAAACATATATAAAAACGATTAACATGATAGCAAATGTTTTATATTACACTTTTATAAGAGTATGTATCTCTGTTAATAAGCCTGATACCAGTCACTATCACTGCATTTAAGGCTTAACTTACATTAATCCGGTATCAGCAGCATTTTTCTAGCAAATTCCATCCCTAGAAATATGTTAACTGCACATACCTTATTACAGGAAAACCTGCACGCTATTCCCCCTCTGAAGTTACCTCACTCCTCAGAATATGTGAGAACAGCAAAGGATCTTAGTTACTTCTGCTAAGATCATAGAAATCACAGGCAGATTCTTCTTCTAATGCTGCCTGAGATGAAACAGTACACTCCGGTACCATTTAAAAATAACAAACTTTTGATTGAAGTTAAAAAACTAACTATAATACACCACTCTCCTCTTACTACGTCCATCTTTGTTGAGAGTTGCAAGAGAATGACTGGATATGGCAGTGAGGGGAGGAGCTATATAGCAGCTCTGCTGTGGGTGATCCTCTTGCAACTTCCTTTTGGGAAGGAGAATATTCCACAAGTAATGGATGATCCGTGGACTGGATACACTTAACAAGAAAAACAGCGGTATTTTTACAAAATAAAAAGTGAATATTATGATTTACAAAGTTTGGCTAATATAATGTTATATAATTCTGCACTATGTGCAGAATTATATAACATTATTTTTAAGGTTTACTGACCCTTTAACTAATGAGGCCAGTAGCCTACCTGACTTATCTCCATACCTATAAAACCTGCCCCTAGTTCTTAAGAGGGTTTGGGAGGCTAGGTATGCCAACAGCGCATCATACTCTTTTTTAGTGCCTAAATACTTATGATGGTTTACTACTGTAGGTGTGGATCTATACAAACTAAACTGGGTTGCCAGTTTCTCTCTTAAATTCTCCAGCCTCTCTGTTTGCAATTTTTTCTACACTTTTTATTTAGTATGGTGGATGTTTGAAAAATCGTTTATATCCTCCTTTTTAACCCTCACTATAGCTACCAGTTGGGGCTTAGCATCTTATCCACAATCCACTTAAATTCATTTTAAGTATATTAAGGCACAATATCCCAAGACAATAGTGGTATCAGACATGCTATATAAATTTACACCACATAATTCACTAACTCTTCTGGGCCATAACCACATGATATAATTTGCACACAACTTTCCAATTGATACACACTTTTAAAAACCAACGGATTATAACTGTTCACCACATTCATGGCTTAGTCTGGGTTAACTGCACATATGTAGGGCATTAGTTTAGGGAGATAGAAGTTGTCAGATTCTAGGCAATATATGCTACTAGTAATCTATTAGCACTCCAGTAAAAATGTATTAATATAATGAGACAGATCAATTCAAAGATACACCACATCCCTTCAAAGGATGTTCAAAAGAAAAACAAAAACACATCTCTTGATGCATTTAACCAAGCTATTGTTAATACCCAGATTACACGTTAATGTCAGAATCTATATACAATTGAAACCTGACCGGTCAGGGTGAACATAGGCGCCAGTGTAAACAAATGCATGCAATGAAGCTTTTAAAATTACATAGCAACGTAGTTAATCAATATACGTTGCTATGTAATTTTAAAAGCTTCATTGCATGCATTTGTTTACACTGGCGCCTATGTTCACCCTGACCGGTCAGGTTTCAATTGTATATAGACAAGGGGGTTAAACGCACGTCGGCATTGGCTTACCGTATTACGAGATGTGAACACATGTCCCCAGTGTACCTCCTACAACATAGGCTTGAATATGGAGCGACTTTTTTAAGCATGAAGCCTGTGAAGCATTGCCTTGTTCCAAACTAACAGAAGTTTGTTTGAGCTGCATTATCAGAAGGAAGGTGTAGTATACAAGCAGTATACCATTGATCTCAAAAGCACTTGGCCTCTTTTTCAGAACAAAGCTTAAAGCGTTTCCTTTTCCTTGAAAATCTGCATTCTGGCGACGTTTGTTAATGTGTTTATATGGAACAACACACACTGCTACACAGTCTAATGGATGACATAATGTGCCTACACGGTTGCTCTTTGGCATTACTACTTGCACAGAACATTTTCCCCATGTCCTCTGGACTTTTCTACTAACAATGCTTGTTTGATTTTGCTACAGTCTGTTAACCATTTGTGTGTCTCCATTGCTTTGCTTGCAAAACTAAAACGTGCTGCATAGGATGAATAGTCTAACAACTTAGATCCATTTTAAGTTACCTGCCCAGGTTTAACCCCGTAATCATTATTTCTGGTTCTGAGTGCAGTTGGGTGTAGTTGTTCAGACTATCATTGTATTGCAACCCTATAGCGTTCCTTTATGCATATATCTTCTGCATAGTGCACATTAACGCTTTTTTGCCTTCCTTGCATATACTACTAAGCCCTGAATTCAGCTGCTTAGGGTGTATTACTCACAACTTAGATCCCACTTTATTTCCCTGCCCAGGTTAAACCTCCTTATCCTTTACGTGGGGGTTCTGTGTGCAGCTGGGTGTAGTTAATCAGTATACATTGCTATGTAATTTTAAAAGCTTCATTGCATGCATTTGTTTACACTGGCGCCTATGTTCACCCTGACCGGTCAGGTTTCAATTGTATATAGATTCTGACATTAACGTGTAATCTGGGTATTAACAATAACTTGGTTAAATGCATCAAGAGATGTTGTTTTTCTTTTGAACATCCTTTGAAGGGATGTGGTGTATCTTTGAATTGATCTGTCTCATTATATTAATAAATTGTTACTTTTGTACACTTTTGTACACTTTCTATATGGAGCTGTTTCTTTCTTTTTTAAAAAGAGTGCTGAAATCCCTGTCTTTTTTTAAACAAAGTATTTGCTTTAGGCTAGATTACGAGTTTTGCATTATGAGGGGTGCGGTACTAATTTGCACTTTATTCTCACCGCTCACTTTCCTACAGCGCTGGTATTACAGGTTTTTACAAACCCGGCATTAAAAGGCAAGAAGTGAGCATAGAGCAAAATTGTGCTTCAGCGGTGAGCTGGTTGTACGTGCTCGTGCACGATTTCCCCATAGACATCAATGAGGAGAGCCGGCTGAGAAAAAGTCTAACACCTGCAAAAAAGCAGCGTAAAAAGCAGCGTAAATATCCATAACGCAGCCCCATTGATTCCTTTATGTTTACATCTAACACCCTAACATGAACCCCGAGTCTAAACACCCATAATTTTACACTTAGTAACCCCTAATCTGCCGCCCCCGACATCGCTTCCACCAACATTATACTTATGAACCCCAATCTGCTGCTATAATAAACATATTAACCCCTAAACCGCCGTACTCCCGCATTGCAAACACTAGTTAAATATTATTAACACCTAATCTGCCGCCCCTAACATCGCCGCCATCTACCTAGATTTATTAACCCCTAATCTGTCGTCCCCAACGTCGCCACCACTAAATTACATTTATTAACCCCTAAACCTAAGTCTAACCCTAACACCCCCTAACTTAAATATAATTAAAATAAATCTAAATAAAACCTACAATTATTAACTTAATTATTCCTAGTTAAAACTAAATACTTACCTGTAAAATAAACCCTAAGCTAGCTACAATATAACTAATAGTTACATTGTAGCTATCTTAGGTTTTATTTTTATTTTACAGGCAAGTTTGTATTTATTTTAACTAGGTAGAATAGTTACTAAATATTTATTAACTATTTAATAACTACCTAGCTAAAATAAATACAAATTTACCTGTAAAATAAAACCTAACCTAAGTTACACTAACACCTAACCTAATCCTACAATTAAAAAAAATCCCTAAATGAAATACAATTAACTAAATTCAATAAAATTAGATAAATAACAACAACAAAAAACACTAAATTACAGAAAAGAAAAAACAAATTACAAGATCTTTAAACTAATTACACCTAATCTAATAGCCTTATCAAAATAACCCCCCCCCCCCAATAAAAAAAAAACCCTAGACTAAACTAAACTACCAATAGCCCTTAAAAGGGCCTTTTGCGGTGCATTGCCCCAAAGAAATCAGCTCTTTTACCTGTAAAAAAAATTACAAACAACCCCCCCCAACATTAAAACCCACCACCCACACAACCAACCCCCCAAATAAAACCTTAACTAAAAAAACATAAGCTTCCCATTGCCCTGAAAAGGGCATTTGGATGGGCATTGCCCTTAAAAGGGCATTTAGCTCTATTGCTGCCCAAAGCCCTAACCTAAAAATAAAACCCACCCAATATACCCTTAAAAAAACCTAACACTAACCCCCTGAAGATCCACTTTAGAAGTTTTGAAGATCCGACATCCATCCTCAACGAAGCCAGGAGAAGTCCTCATCGAAGCGGCAAGAAGTCCTCAACGAAGCCGGGAGAAGTCTTCATCCAAGCCGGGAGAAGTGGTCCTCCAGATGGGCAGAAGTCTTCATCCAGACGGCATCTTCTATCTTCATCCTTCCGACGCGGAGCGGGTCCATCTTCAAGACATCCGGCGTGGAGCATCCTCTTCCAACGACGACTACCCGACGAATGAAGGTACCTTTAAGTGAAGTCATCCAAGATGGCGTCCCTTAGATTCCGATTGGCTGATAGAATTCTATCAGCCAATCGGAATTAAGGTTGAAAAAATCCTATTGGCTGATGCAATCAGCCAAAAGGATTGAACTTCAATCCTATTGGCTGATCCAATCAGCCAATAAGATTGAGCTTGCATTCTATTGGCTGTTCCAATCAGCTCAATCCTATTGGCTGATTGTAGGTAAATAATATTTAACTAATGTTTGCAAGGCGGGAGTGCAGCGGTTTAGGGGTTAATATGTTTATTATAGTGGCGGCGATGTCGGGAGCGGCAGATTAGGGGTTAATATTTTTATTATAGTGTTTGCGATGTGAGAGGGCCTCGGTTTAGGGGTTAATAGGTAGTTTATGGGTGTTAGAGTACTTTTTAGCACTTTATGCTACAGCTTTGTAGTGTAAAACTCATACTTACTGACTTTAAAATGCGGTACGAATCTTGACGGGATAGGGTGTACTGCTCACTTTTTGGCCTCCCAGGACAAGCTTGTAATACTGGCGCTATGGAAGTCCCATTGAAAATAGACTATACACAAATTGCGTAAGTTAATTTGCGGTAAGGCCAAAAAAGTTTGCAGTACCCCTAAATCTGCAATTCGTAATACCAGCGGTAGTGAAAAGGCAGCGTTATAACCTGATAACGCTGCTTTTTCACTATAACGCAAAACTCGTAATCTAGCTGTTTGTTTTTTTCCTTCTATATTATTTTATTATACATAATTTTAAGGGTCTGCACCACTAGCCATAATTGGCATTACTCCCAGGGTGAATGTTTACTGCACATTTCTCCCTTCTCTAGCTCCTCAAACTAGCAGTTGCTTCCCACTGTTTTTTTTTTGCTTGACTATATATATATATATAAAACACACAAATTTATATGGGGAGAGGAACCAACATTATCTTAGTTTAGTTTAATTTAATATTGTGCAGACCCTGTAAGACACGTATATAGACTTAAAAAAGCAGAAAGAAACAAAGGGGGACACTGTCGTGACCCCACAATAGCCAGGGATTTCAGCACTCAAAATTCTTATATGAAATAACTTGGTCAGTCACACACGTTATTTAATTAATAAAAAAACACAGTTTATTTTGGTTGTATTAACTCCGGTGCAAATTACACAACAGCTGGGTCCCCTAAACGAAACCACATACATATTAGTTGCAAAGTAATTTATTATATGCAAATAATCTCATACATCTTACATACAATATGTATAGTAAGTATAAAAAAGCTGGCCAGCTCACACACGGTTAACTCAGTACTAAGAAACTTCAAATTAAACGCTAAGTTGCAACACCCCTGCCAGAGGGTAGCCCTGTAAACCCACAGGAATCTGCTACCATGGGTTACAAATGGGGATCCATGCAAGAAGCATTATAAGGTTAAATGGCAACACCTCTCTCAGAGGATAACCCAATAAATAAAGGAAATCATGAGACAAACCACCTGAGGATCTATGCCAAAAAAGTTTAACACTGTATCAATGAAGCAATATACGTAAATAGTATATAATTTACACAATTTACACACTATACAAGATGAACAACTCCCCAACCAGAGGGTAGCACCATTCACATAAAGAGGTACTAGCTACCATTTAGACTTTCCAGGATCTATGTTCAAATTGTAATAAATGCGTAGTTACAGCTACATATATCGACACACATTAGCATAGCAAAGTAACAAAGTAACCCGTTCTAGTTAGAACCAATAATAAATTCAAGTGCTTATGCAACGTTTAATAAACATGTCAGTTCCAATCCAGCACTGTTTTAAGCTGTAGTGCATAGTGTTGTAAACCACTTGTTTCCAGAGAAAACGCCTTGCATTATAAAGATACGAACACGTAAGTCCGTTAATACATTACTGTAACCTGTTTTCGTTAAGAAGTCCTCCACTTCCAGAATCTATAGCAATGGTTTATCCAGAACAAGACATGTTATTTATCCGTGGCTGTCGATGGCTGTATTAGGCGTACTTCGAGTAAACCAGGGAGCCGGTTCTCAGCTTGAGAAAATGACAGCGTGTGACACACTCCCCTTCCTCAGACATTCAGGTGGGAAGGGGAGTCTGTCCCTGAAACGTCACGCTTGTTCTATTAAACTACATTCAAAAACAACCAGAGAGGGGCTTCTTAAATCCTTTATATATATATATATATATATATATGATATATATCGATAGATAGATAGTAATAACCTATACGGCTTATAGATTGCCAAGTGAATAAAAATATAGACCTTAACCAAAGGCAAGTTTCTACATCCCTCCAACAAGCAACTTGTACTCTGAGGGGAAATGGGCTTCAACTCGATCTGATAACCCCACTCTCTGAAGAATAAAATGCACATCTTCATTCTTTGACCACCTCCAGAGGAGGCAAAGACAAGACTGAGGTACTGGTGAGGGGGCGGGGGGTTTATAGAGTTCTTGGGTTTTGGGGATTTTTGCCTCCTCCTAGTGGTAGGGAAGAGTAATTCCCAGGGGAAATGGATCATGGAGTCTCCCCACCTGTATAAAAGAAATTGGGTATCATGTTCCTTTTAATCTATGGGGGGTAGTTATCAACGCGTCTACTTTACCTGCCTTCGCCGGTTCAATACGCCCGCCTAAGCTCACCTACCATCGCCGCCGCGGACCTGCAAAATTTCGCCTAAGTTATCAATAAAGCTGTCAAAAAGCTGCGCACCAAGTACGGGGCGATGAGCAGCGGACTGTGATAGTTATCACTCATCCGATCTCGCTGCTCTTCGGCTTTTTCCCAGCTTTATTGCTAGCCTGTCACTAAGCACCCACACTAACTATACTGTTCTACCCCCTATACCGGCGCCCCCGGAGCCCCCCGCAACTAAATAAAGTTATTAACCCCTAAACCGCCGCTCCTAGACCCCGCCGCAACTATAATAAATGTATTAACCCCTAAACCGCCGCTCCCGGACCCCGCCGCCACCTACATTATACCTATTAACCCCTATCCTGCCCCCCTATACCGTCGCCACCTATAATAAAGTTATTAACCCCTATCCTGACGATCCCGGACCTCGCCGCAACTAAATAAATAGTTTAACCCCTAAACCGCCACTCCCGGGCCCCGCCGCAACCTATATTAAACTTATTAACCCCTAATCTGCCCCCCCTACACCGTCGCCACCTATAATAAATGTATTAACCCCTATCCTGCCCCCCCTACACCGCCGCCACTGTAATAAAATTATTAACCCCTAAACCTAAGTCTAACACTAACCCTAAAACCCCCCTAACTTAAATATTAATTAAATAAATCTAAATAATATTTCTCTTATTAAATAAATTAATCCTATTTAAAACTAAATACTTACCTTTAAAATAAACCCTAATATAGCTACAATATAAATAATAATTATATTGTAGCTATCTTAGGATTTATTTTTATTTTACAGGCATCTTTCAATTTATTTTAACTAGGTACAATAGCTATTAAATAGTTATTAACTATTTAATAGCTACCTAGCTAAAATAAAGAGAAATTTACCTGTAAAATAAAAACTAACCTAAGTTACAATTACACCTAACACTACACTATACTTTAATAAATTATTCCTATTTAAAACTAAATACTTACCTGTAAAATAAACCCTAAGATAGCTACAATATAATTAATAATTACATTGTAGCTATTTTAGGATTTATATTTATTTTACAGGTAACATTGTATTTATTTTAGCTAGTTAGAATAGTTATTAAATAGTTATTAACTATTTAATAACTAACTAGCTAAAAGAAATACAAAATTACCTATAAAATAAATCCTAACCTAAGTTACAATTAAACCTAACACTACACTATCATTAAATTAATTAAATAAATTACCTACAAATAACTACAAATAAATACAATTAAATAAACTAACTAAAGTACAAAAAATAAAAAAAGCTAAGTTACAAAAAATAAAAAAAATAAGTTACAAACATTTAAAAAATATTACAACAATTTTAAGCTACTTACACCTAATCTAAGCCCCCTAATAAAATAACAACGCCCCCCAAAATAAAAAAATTCCCTACCCTATTCTAAATTAAAAAGTTCAAAGCTCTTTTAGCTTACCAGCCCTTAAAAGGGCCTTTTGCCCTTTTAAGCTAAGTTACAAAAAATAAAAAAAATAAGTTACAAACATTTAAAAAATATTACAACAATTTTAAGCTACTTACACCTAATCTAAGCCCCCTAATAAAATAACAACGCCCCCCAAAATAAAAAAATTCCCTACCCTATTCTAAATTAAAAAGTTCAAAGCTCTTTTAGCTTACCAGCCCTTAAAAGGGCCTTTTGCGGGGCATGCCCCAAAGAATTCAGCTCTTTTGCCTGTAAAAGAAAAATACAACCCCCTCCAACATTAAAACCCACCACCCACATACCCCTAATCTAACCCAAACCCCCCTTAAAAAAACCTAACACTACCCCCCTGAAGATCATCCTACCTTGAGTCGTCTTCAGCCAGCCGACCATCGATGGAACCGAAGAGGAGATCCGGAGCGGTAGAAGTCATCATCCAAGGGGCGCTGAAGAAATCTTCCATCCGATGAAGTCATCATCCAGGCGGCGCTGAAGAAATCTTCCATCCGGGCGATGTCATCTTCCAAGCGGCGTCTTCAATCTTCATCCATCCGGAGCGGAGCGGAGCCATCTTCAGACAAGCCGACGCGGAGCCATCCTCTTCTTCCCGACGACTACCGACGAATGGATATTCCTTTAAGGGACGTCATCCAAGATGGTGTCCCTTCAATTCCGATTGGCTGATAGGATTCTATAAGCCAATCGAGATTAAGGTAGGAAAAATCTGATTGGCTGATTGAATCAGCCAATCAGATTGAAGTTCAATCCGACTACAGGTAAAATTCTCTTTATTTTAGCTAGGTAGCTATTAAATAGTTAATAACTATTTAATAGCTATTGTACCTAGTTAAAATAAATTGAAAGATGCCTGTAAAATAAAAATAAATCCTAAGATATATACAATATAATTATTATTTATAGGGTTGCACCGATACCATTTTTTTAAGACCGAGTACAAGTACCGATACTTGTTTTCAAATACTCGCCGATACCAATTACCGATACTTTTTTTTTTTACTGTCATGTGACAGTTTACCAAGCACAATACAGACTAATTATTTAAGATTCCTTCTTTATAATTATGAAGGACTGTAGCTCAAAATACATTATGAAATAATAAAACAGGTTTTATTTGTCACATAGTTCACAGAACATGTTTAGAAATAAAAATATTACAATAAAATATACAGGGAGTGCAGAATTATTAGGCAAATTAGTATTTTGACCACATCATCCTCTTTATGAATGTTGTCTTACTCCAAGCTGTATAGGCTCGAAAGCCTACTACCAATTAAGCATATTAGGTGATGTGCATCTCTGTAATGAGAAGGGGTGTGGTCTAATGACATCAACACCCTATATCAGGTGTGCATAATTATTAGGCAACTTCCTTTCCTTTGGCAAAATGGGTCAAAAGAACGACTTGACAGGCTCAGAAAAGTCAAAAATAGTGAGATATCTTGCAGAGGGATGCAGCACTCTTAAAATTGCAAAGCTTCTGAAGCGTGATCATCGAACAATCAAGCGTTTCATTCAAAATAGTCAACAGGGTCGCAAGAAGCGTGTGGAAAAACCAAGTCGCAAAATAACTGCCCATGAACTGAGAAAAGTCAAGCATGCAGCTGCCAAGATGCCACTTGCCACCAGTTTGGCCATATTTCAGAGCTGCAACATCACTGGAGTGCCCAAAAGCACAAGGTGTGCAATACTCAGAGACATGGCCAAGGTAAGAAAGGCTGAAAGACGACCACCACTGAACAAGACACACAAGCTGAAACGTCAAAACTGGGCCAAGAAATATCTCAAGACTGATTTTTCTAAGGTTTTATGGACTGATGAAATGAGAGTGAGTCTTGATGGGCCAGATGGATGGGCCCGTGGCTGGATTGGTAAAGGGCAGAGAGCTCCAGTCCGACTCAGACGCCAGCAAGGTGGAGGTGGAGTACTGGTTTGGGCTGGTATCATCAAAGATGAGCTTGTGGGGCCTTTTCGGGTTGAGGATGGAGTCAAGCTCAACTCCCAGTCCTACTGCCAGTTTCTGGAAGACACCTTCTTCAAGCAGTGGTACAGGAAGAAGTCTGCATCCTTCAAGAAAAACATGATTTTCATGCAGGACAATGCTCCATCACACGCGTCCAAGTACTCCACAGCGTGGCTGGCAAGAAAAGGTATAAAAGAAGAAAATCTAATGACATGGCCTCCTTGTTCACCTGATCTGAACCCCATTGAGAACCTGTGGTCCATCATCAAATGTGAGATTTACAAGGAGGGAAAACAGTACACCTCTCTGAACAGTGTCTGGGAGGCTGTGGTTGCTGCTGCACGCAATGTTGATGGTGAACAGATCAAAACACTGACAGAATCCATGGATGGCAGGCTTTTGAGTGTCCTTGCAAAGAAAGGTGGCTATATTGGTCAATGATTTGTTTTTGTTTTGTTTTTGAATGTCAGAAATGTATATTTGTGAATGTTGAGATGTTATATTGGTTTCACTGGTAAAAATAAATAATTGAAATGGGTATATATTTGTTTTTTGTTAAGTTGCCTAATAATTATGCACAGTAATAGTCACCTGCACACACAGATATCCCCCTAAAATAGCTATAACTAAAAACAAACTAAAAACTACTTCCAAAACTATTCAGCTTTGATATTAATGAGTTTTTTGGGTTCATTGAGAACATGGTTGTTGTTCAATAATAAAATTAATCCTCAAAAATACAACTTGCCTAATAATTCTGCACTCCCTGTATTAACAACAAAAATAAATAACAAATATAAAATTGCAACCAACCAAAAGTGCCATACAGTAAAAAATAGAACAGAATACGGTTTAATCATGGCAAACAACACTGTGGGCTAGATTACATTTGACTGGTAAGCTTTACCAATGCTCTCATTACATGTCCTACTCCATTAAAGGCTATGGAGTTGGAAATGTGAACAGAGCATTAGTAAAGCTTACCAATCAAAGGTAATCTAAATCTAGTCCTATAATTGCAGGATGAGTGTTCATTGGGATTAATTTAATTTTTCCTGTGAGTACTCTTCCTGCAATTATATAAGATAAGATGTTCCTCAGAGTACAGTATGTTTTGAACATAATTGTGCAAGATGAGAACTTGCAGTATTAAAAGGCAATCTAGCAATTAGAATATTTTTTCAAAAGTTAGTTTCAAGTTCTTTTTAAGGAACAGAACAGAAGCATCTCTGCATGTTCAGCTATAAGTCTGTTTTTGCTATCAGTAAGGAGGTTCAACTTTCCACACTACTGCATGGGGCAGAAAGATATTTTTGGGCCATTTTAGCCAGAGCTGGAAATCTCAGTTTATTAACTGCCCAGTACTTCAGGGGTTTGTCTGAACGCAGTACAGTGATCTCTCCTACAATAATACAAATAAGAGCAATTTGTATTGGTAGAACAGTAGTAAACAATTTTTAGTTTAGTCTCCACTACAGCTTTAAATGAAATGGGAACATGCAGTTTGAAAAAAACACCACAAGATAGCATATGGGTAGTAAGTGGAGGTATCGGTTTAAGTATCCGTGCATTTTCACGAGTACAAGTACTCATGCAAGTACTTGGTATCGGTACCGATACTAGTATCGGTATCGGTGCAACCCTAATTATTTATATTGTAGCTATATTAGGGTTTATTTTAAAGGTAAGTATTTAGTTTTAAATAGGATTAATTTATTTAATAAGAGAAATATTATTTAGATTTATTTAATTAATATTTAAGTTAGGGGGGTGTTAGGGTTAGACTTAGGTTTAGGGGTTAATAATTTTATTACAGTGGCGGCGGTGTAGGGGGGGCAGGATAGGGGTTAATAAATTTATTATAGGTGGCAACGGTGTAGGGGGGGCAGATTAGGGGTTAATAAATTTATTATAGGTGGCAATGGTATAGGGGGGCAGGTTAGGGGTTAATAGGCATCATGTAGGTGGCGGCGGGGTCTGGGAGAGGCGGTTTAGGGGTTAATACATATATTATAGTTGCGGCGGGGACCGGGAGCGGCGGTTTAGGGGTTAACATATTTATTATAGCTTGCGGTGGGCTCCTGGAGCGGCGGTTTAGGGGTTAATCAGTTTATTAGAGTGGTGGTGGGCTCAGGGAGCGGCGGTTTAGGGGTTAACATATTTAGTATAGCTTGCGGTGGGCTCCGGGAGCGGCGGTTTAGGGGTTAATCAGTTTATTAGAGTGGCGGTGGGCTTCCGGGGAGCGGCGGTTTAGGGGGTAATAACTTTATTTAGTTGCGGCGGTGTAGGGGGGGCAGATTAGGGGTGTTTAGACTCGGGGTACATGTTAGGGTGTTAGGTATAGACAGCTCCCATAGGAATCAATGGGATGTCTGGCAGCAGCGAACATGAACTTTCGCTATGGTCAGACTCCCATTGATTCCTATGGGATCTGCCGCCTCCAGGGCGGCGGGTTGAAAACCAGGTATGCTGGGCCGGAAAAGTGCCGAGCGTACCTGCTAGTTTTTTTATAACTAGCAAAAGTAGTCAGATTGTGCCGCACTTGTGTGCGGAACATCTGGAGTGACGTAAGAATCGATCTGTGTCGGACTGAGTCCGGCGGATCGAAGCTTACGTCACAAAATTCTACTTTTGCCGGTATCTAGGGCTTGATAACTAAGGCGAATCAGCCTCGCCACAAATACGCTGCGGAATTCCAGCGTATTTGAGGTTGACGGCTTGATAACTACCCTCTATGTGTCTCTCTTTTACATAAGGAAATGTAGGGTACACCATATATACACAAATCTTAATGTAAAATATGTAATTCCAGAATCCTGTCAGTAGCCTCAAAGAGATGGATCTTTTAAGATTAGCTCATCAAAGGGGAAAAACGAAATTTATGCTTATCTGATAAATTTCCAGTCCACGGATCATCTCTAATTACTATTGGGAATATCACTCCTGGCCAGCAGGAGGAGGCAAAGAGCACCACAGCAAAGCTGTTAAGTATCACCTCCCTTCCCCAAACCCCAGTCATTTGACCGAAGGAAAAAGAGAGAAAGAAATTAACACAAGGTGCAGAGGTGCTGGAGGTTTACAAAACAAAAAGACTGTCTGAACAACAAGGCGGCCGTGGACTCACTGTGTCAAGAAATAAATACATTTATCAGGTAAGCATATATTTCATTTTCTTTCTAATGACACAGTAAGTCAACGGATCATCTCTAATTACTATTGGGAATCAATACCCAAGCTAGAGGACACAGATGATAAGGGAGGGACAAGACAGGGAACCTAAATGGAAGGCACCAATGCTTGAAGAACCTTTCTCCCAAAGGAAGCCTCAGCCGAGGCAAAAGTATCAAATTTATAGAATTTTGAAAAAGTGTGCAGAGAGGACCAAGTTGCAGCCTTGCAAATCTGTTCCACAGAAGCTTCATGTTTGAATGCCCAGGAAGAGGAAACAGCCCTTGTGGAATGAGCCGTGATTCTCTCAGGGGGCTGCTGTCCAGCAGTTTCATAGGCCAAATGGAATATACTCCTCAGCCACAGAGAAAGAGACGTAGCCATAGCTTTCTGACCCTTGCGTTTCCCAGAGAAAACGACAAACAAGGAAGAGGACTGGCGAAAATCCTTAGTCGCCTGCAAATAGTACTTCAATGCATGTACCACATCTAGGTTGTGCAGTAAACGCTTTTTTATGAGAAGAAGGGTTAGGACACAAAAAAGGAACAACGAATTCCTATCCGAAACCACTTTAGGAAGGAAACCTAACTTACCTACCTTATCTGAATGAAAAACAAGGTAAGGAGATTCCCACTGCAACGCCGAGAGTTCAAAGACTCTTCGAGCAGAAGAAATTGCAACGAGAAACAAAATTTTCCAAGATAACATCTTAACTAAGGAATGCATAGGCTCAAACGGAGCCTGCTGAAGAATTTTAAGAACAAGGTTAAGACTCTAGGGAGGAGTAACAGGCTTGAACACAGGCCTGATTCTGACCAAAGCCTGACAGAAGGATTGCACATATGACACGTCCACCAGTCGTTGATGCAACAATATAGATAAGGCAGAAATTTGACCCTCCAAGGTACTAGCAGATAATCCCTTCTTTAGACCCTCCTGGAGAAAAAACAAAATTCTAGGGATCCGAACTCTACTCCAAGAGAAGCCTCTGGATTCACACCAATACAGATATTTACGCCATATCTTATAATAAATCTTTCTGGTAACAGGCTTACGAGCCTGAATCATGGTCTCAATGATTGACTCAGAAAAACCACACTTAGATAAAATTAAGCATTCAATCTCCAAGCAGTCAGCTTCAGAGAAACGAGATTTGGATGAAGGAAGGGCCCTTGAAGTAGAAGGTCTTTCCTCAGTGAAAGTCTCCAAGGTGGGAGAGATGACATCTCCACTAGATCTGCATACCAGATCCTGCGAGACCCTCCTGGAGAAAAAACAAAATTCTAGGAATCCGAACTCTACTCCAAGAGTAGCCCCTGGATTCACACCAATACAGATATTTATGCCATATCTTATAATAAATCTTTCTGGTAACAGGCTTACGAGCCTGAATCATGGTCTCAATGATTGACTCAGAAAAACCACCCTTGAAGTAGAAGGTCTTTCCTCAGTGAAAGTCTCCAAGGTGGGAGAGATGACATCTCCACTAGATCTGCATGCCAGATCCTGCGAGGCCACATCGGTGCAATGAGGATCACAGACGCCCTCTCCTGTTTGATTCGAGCAATGACCCGAGGAAGGAGAGCGAACGGAGGAAACAGGTATGCTAGACTGAAATTCCAAGGAACCGCCAGGGCATCTACCTGTACATCTCCGGCTGTCCCCATTTGAGGATCAGGCTGGAAAATACCTTCGGATGAAATTCCCACTCCCCCGGGTGAAAAGTCTGTCTGCTCAGAATATCTGATTCCCAATTGTCCACTCATTGAATGTGGATCGCAGACAGACAGCAGTTGTGAGTCTCCGCCCAACGAATAATGTTGGTTACCTCTGCCATGGCCAAGGAACTCCGAGTTCCTCCCTAATGATTGATGTAAGCCACTGAAGTTATGTTGTCCGACTGGAACGTGATAAACCGGGCTGAAGCTAACTGAGGCCAAGCTAGAAGAGCACTGAAGATTGCTCTCAGCTCTAAGATGTTTATGGGAAGACTTGACTCCTCCCAAGTCCATAGACCCTGTGCTTTCAGCGAGCCCCAGACTGCTCCCCATCCCAGTAGGCTGGCATCCGTGGTCACAATAACCCAGGAAGGCCTATGGAAGCAGGTTTCCAGAGAAAGATGTTCCTGAGACAACCACCATGGAAGAGAATTTCATGTCGTCTGATCAAGTTCTAATCACGGAGACATCCGCATAATCCCCGTTCCATTGACTGAGCATGCACAACTGCAGAGGTCTGAGATGGAATCGAGCAAACGGTATGATGTCCATGGCAGACACCATCAGACCACTTACCTCCATACATTGGGCCACAGAGGGTCGAAGAGAGGACTGAAGGGCAAGACAAAAATTGAGAATCTTTGTCTTTCTGACCTCTGTCAGAAAAATTTTCTTTGATTGAGAATCTATTATGGTTCCCAAGAATACCACCCTTGTAGATGGAATTAAGGAACTCTTTCCCAAATCACCTTCCATCCGTGAGAACGCAGAAAACATAACATCTCAGTGTGGGAGCTTGCTTGTTGAAAAGATGGCGCCTGGACCAGAATGTCATCCAGATAAAGTGCCACTGCAATACCCACAACCAAAGCACTGCCAACAGCGCTCCCAGAACCTTTGAGAAAATCCTGGGAGCTGTGGCAAGGCCGAATGGAAAAACACGAACCTTAGAAACTTGTGATGGTCCCTGTGAATGGGAATATGCAGGTACGCATCCTTTAAATCTACTGTTGTCATGAATTGCCCCACTTGAACCAAGGGAAGAATGGAACGAATTGTTTCCATCTTGAAGGATGATACTCTGAGAAACTTGTTTAGACTCTTAGGGGCCTATTTATTAAAGGTCTTGCGGACCTGATCTGACCGTGCGGATCAGGTCCGCAAGACCTCGCTGAATGCGGAGAGCAATACGCTCTCCGTATTCAGCAGTGCAACGACGCCCCCTGCAGACTCGCGGCCAATCGGTACTCGATCGGGTTGATTTCCGGTGATTCCTGTCCACCTCATCAGAGCAGGCGGACAGGGTTATAGAGCAGCGGTCTTTTGACCGCTGCTTCATAACTGGTGTTTCTGGCGAGTCTGAAAACTCGCCAGAAACACGGGCCCACAAGCTCAGTTGGGAGCTTGATAAATGGGCCCCTTGAGGTCTAAAATTGGTCTGAAGGTTCCCTCTTTTTTGGGAACCACAAACAGATTGGAGTAGAATCCCAGACCCTGCTCCTGCATTGGAACAGGAACTATCACTCCCAGGTCGGATAGATCCCGGACACAATGTAAGAATCTGGTCTACAGTTAACTTGAGAGGAGAAACCTGCCCTCGGAGGAAAGGACTTGAACTCCAGTTTGTATCCCTGGGTGTCAGGGTTTTTTCCCTGTTTGTTTGCCATGTGCTGCTGGCAGCCATTTTACTCACCTCTCTTCCTGACTATGGTGCATTGTGGGGGATGCTGCTCATTTCCTGCACTTCCTTTTATGGCCAGACTGGTGTGCATCATCCATGTGAGACAGGATGCAGTCTCAGAATTGTGATGTCATCAATTATTATTTAAAGGGCCTCTGTTCAGTATGCTTTGCCTTTGCATTGTCTCAGACCTGTTTGTGAGAGTTCCTGTGTATTACCTTGCTGCCTGACGTCCTTCCTGGTTCCTGATCCCTGGCTTGTTCCTGACTCTGCTGTTTTCCTTGTTCCTGATTCCGGCTCATCTGACTATTCGCTTTGGCTCCTGACTCGGCTTTTTTTTTGCTATTAATAAAGGTGTGATTATTTTTGCACTTCTCGTCTCAGTCTGATTCCTGGTACCCTGACATTACGCAAAGGCCATGAATCCTGATGGTGCTAATTATCCACCTTTACCTGCCATCATTTCCAGGATCACCGCTTGGATCAATTTGCACTAAACCTGCAAACTCTGCTGACTTGCACTGAACATTTGGACCAAAGTGTTCCGCAAGTTATGGCTGCTCCTGTTTCCGCTGCTGCACCTATGCCTACCAGGAGCATGTCCGGTTCTGAACCTCTACCTCAGTGATATGGAGGCGATCCTATTCAGTGCTGAGGGTTTTTGAACCAGGTGGGTAATTACTTTGAGATGTTACCTCAGGCGTTTCCCTCTGACAGAGCTAAGGTGGGATTTCTCATCTCGTTACTCTCTGACACAGCTCTTGCCTGGGCTAATCCCTTGTGGGAGACTAATAAACCTGTGATTTCAAATTACCCTGAATTTGTGGCCTCCTTTCGAAGGGTATTTGATGTTCCAGCTCCTCCTGTTCCGTTGTCTCCTAAGTGTTCATTCTCACCCATGCCTCCCTCTCCTCCCATGCCTCCTGGTCCCGAGTCACCAGGTACTGCTGAGCTGATGCAGTTGGGATTCACGCGTCTCTCTGCAGCAGAGAGGGCCTTTAGGAGGAGGGAGGGGCTCTGCCTCTATTGTGGGTTACAGGGCCACTTTTTGAAGTCTTGTCCTACACGGCCGGGAAACGCTCACACCTAAGGTCCTGTCGGGGGCAGACCTTGGGTGGTTTATCCTCGTCCTCGGAACCGCTTAACGAGAAACCTTTGGTCACGGTTGGACTCCTCCATAGTCACTCAGGCTCTTGTTGACTCCGGTGCTGCGGGCTATTTCATTGACAGTGCTTTTGTATCAAAGCACTCCATTCCTGTTTTGCCTCTGTCCGTTCCGCTTGCTATTGAGGCCATTGATGGCAGGCCCCTTCAGCCCGCACTCGTTACTCACGAAACTGCTCCATTGTCCATGGTTGTTGGGGCTCTCCATTTTGAAACCCTCCAGTTCCAGGTGATAAACTCACTGCATTTTCCGGTTGTTCTGGGTTATCCCTGGCTCCAAAAGCACAATCCCAGTCTCGACTGTTGCAGGTCCGAAATTTTGTCGTGGTCCCCGCAATGTATTTCCACTTGTCTTCGGAAACCAGTTAAAGTCTTGTGCACTTCTTCGGTATCTCATTTGCTAGAGGAGTACCGAGAGTTTCTAGACGGTTTTGACAAGGTGCGTGCCGGTACGTTGCCTCCTAACCGGTCTTACGATTGTGCCATAGACCTGCAACCCAGAGCCATTCCTCCTTGGGCCCGGGTGTACCCTCTGTCTGTTGCAGAGAATTGTGCTATGGAGGAGTATGTTGTCGATGCTCTGTCGCGGGGGATCATCCGCAAATCCTGCTCTCCTGCAGGCGCTGACTTCTTTGTGAAGAAAAAGGGTGGCGAGTTAAGACCATGCATTTATTATAGGGGTCTTAATTGTCTTACCATTAAGAATGCTTACCCTATTCTGCTCATTGTGGGGGATGCTGCTCATTTCCTGCACTTCCTTTTATGGCCAGACTGGTGTGCATCATCCATGTAAGACAGGATGCAGTCTCAGAATTGTGATGTCAATTATTTAAAGGGCCTCTGTTCAGTATGCTTTGCCTTTGCGTTGTCTCAGACCTGTTTGTGAGAGTTCCTGTGTATTACCTGGCTGCCTGACGTCCTTCCTGGTTCCTGATCCCTGGCTTGTTCCTGACTATACGCTTTGGCTCCTGACTCGGCTCGTCTGACTACCAGCTCTGGTTTTGACTCCTGGGTTGTTATTTGACTATTGCTATTAATAAAGGTGTGATTATTTTTGCACTTCTCGTCTTAGTCTGATTCCTGGCACCCTGACACTGGGACACGATGTCCACTGCCCAGGTATCTGGAACATCCCAAACCCAGGCTTGAACGAAGAGAGAAAGTCTGCCCCCAACAAATCCGGTCCCGGATTGGGGGCAGACCCTTAATTCTGATTTTGAGTCACTAACAAGCTTCTTAGATTGCTTCCCCTTGTTCCAAAACTGATTGGACTTCCAGGAAGCCTTGGACTGTTCCTGCTTGGAAGAGGGGGGGGAAAGCTTACCCTTAAAGTTTCGAAAGGAACAAAAATTACTCTGTCGTCCTTTCTGTTTATTCCTCTTATCCTGAGGGAGATGTCCCTTTCCTCCCGTAATATCTGAAATAATTTCAGCCAAGCCCGGCCCAAACAAGGTCTTAACCTTGTAGGGAATTGCCAAAAGCTTATACTTAGATGACACATCCGCAGACCAGGATTTCAACCATAAGGCTCTACGGGCTAGAACAGCAAAGCCAGAAATCTGTGCTCCCAAAGATAAAGATAAATAATAAAGAAGCATCCGTGATAAAGGAATTGGCCAACTTAAGAGCCTTGATCCTGTCCTGGATTTCTTCAAGATGAGTATCTGTCTGAATAGATTCAGATAATGCATCAAACCAGTAAGCTGCCGTGCTGGTGACAGTAGCAATACACATCTTTTTTTAAGTAACCCTTCCAACTTCTTATCCATAGGATCCTTAAAAGAACAGCTATCCTCTATGGGAATAGTAGCTCTCTTAGCCAAGGTGGAAATTGCCCCTTCTACTTTGGGGACCGTTTGCCAAGACTCCTTTATAGAGTCAGTTATTGGAAACATCTTCTTAAAAACTGGGGATGGAGAAAAGGGGATACCAGGTCTCACCCATTCCCATGCAATAATCTCTGTAGCCTGGTCTGGTACTGGAAAAACTTCCACCGCGGAAGGGACGTCAAAGTATTTGTTTAGCTTTCTAGACTTCTGATATTTCACTGTCTGAGTCTGAGACTTCACCCTCAGATGCTACCGAAGTATCTTCCTCCTCAGACTTCTGGGAGGAAACATTCGGAATAGCCCTGACTGTACCAGAAACCTTACTCACTGATTCTTTGCATTTCCACTTGCGCTTTCCCTGCAGCATGGTAAAAGGCAGACAGTGCATAAGTTACCGTTGAAGATATGTAGGTAGCAATGTCTTGCAAGGTAACCCCAACTGGAGTATGAGAGGAAAAGCAGGGCACTGCATGTGTAGATGATAGTGTTTGGGACACTTGAGGAGAAAGCTGCGGCATATTTTGAACAGGAGACCCCTGAACAGCATATGCCTTAGCTAATGATGGCTCAGATTCAAAAAGTCTATCCCTGTTCTTTCAATACATGAGGAACAAAAAGGGATTGGAGGTTCCACATTAGAATCAAAACACAAGCTACATGTAACGTTTTGCAGGGCCTCTTGATCCATCTTTACCCAATATTCAAACAAAATAAACCCAACTGTTCTTATTTAAGTTTGAAAAATAATATCACAACTGTCACTTTAAATTTAAAAGTAAAACACATTTTTGCAGCTATTTTTCTTTATTTTTTAACTACCGCCAAGCAGCAGCTCACTATAAACCTCAGACAGCCTCCTCACCTCAGCACTCTTTGCTGAGGTGCCTACCTGTCCTCCTGGAAACCGGATTAAGCTTTGACTACGATCCGGACTCAATTCAGAGCTGTTCAAAACAGCTACAAAACAAATGCTTTCTTATAAGCAGAGACACAGCAAAAACATCCACTCCGGACCGGAACTAACAGGAAGAACTCCGGAAAGGCGCGCAACACTAAATTGCCGCCTCAGAAAACCTGCCCTTCCTAAACAGAAAACTGACCGGCCACCATTACTACAATGTATAGCCGATGTATATTTCGCATAAGTAAAACAGAACAAACACTACCGCTGCACCACAAAGTCTAGAATCAAACCGGAACAAAAATAACTAAATCTGAGCCTCTCCAAAAGATTTTACTTCCCCAGTGCCTGCATACACTGCCTACTTAAATCCTATTAACCCTAAATAGGATTACCAGTACTTAACGTCCCAAAAACAGACTTAACTGTTAAAGTGCCATATTCTCTCATCCCAAGAAAACAAAAGTATGCACTTACCTAAAGTTCAATCTGCCCGGCAGCAGGGCAGCTTACTTGGTATGAGAGGGCATCTCCCCACATGGACCCGTGGATAAATTAGGAAAGACTGAATAATCCTAATCAGGCTTTCAGGATAGGGCAGCAACAACTGTTTTGGAGACGCAGTGAGGATTATACCCCACAAGTTCCCAATTGCTTAAAAGCCACTACTGCTCTACTGAAGAGACTGACGTGGGCTACGGCTAAACCCCAGGAAAGATCAGAACAAACCTGCTCTGCTTTAAAACAATACAAATTTAATTGAAGAATCTTCTTTCAGACACCTAAACTTTACCACCACCTTGCTTTAACGTAGGCAAAGAGAATGACTGGGGTTTGAGGGAAGGAAGGTGATACTTAACAGCTTTGCTGTGGTGCTCTTTGCCTCCTCCTGCTGGCCAGGAGTGATATTCCCAATACTAATTAGAGAGGATCCGTGGACTCACTGTGTCATTAGAAAGAAACTAGAAAATCAGCTCCATTTATGAAGCTGATTATGTAACTGGTAAAGCCAGAGAGAGGTTGATGACTGAGAAAATGGAGAAACCAGTTTTTAATTTTGCCCAGTAAGCTATGTAGCTGGGTGCAGAAAGCAATGCAGCTCAGTGTTGAGCACAAACCGTTTTTTATTAAAGGGACAGTAAAGTACAAATTACATTTTTATGATTCAGATAGGGCATGTAATTTTAAACAATCTTCTATTTTATTTTTATCATCAGATGTGCTTTTTTCTCTTGGTATTTATTGTTAAAGGCAAACCCTAGGTAGGCTAATAGGCTCATTTCTAAGACCCCATAGTCCACCTCTTATCTCACTGTCTGGCTGTGAATAGCTAAAAACATGTACTGTTTGTTCATGTGTGCCATATAGATAACACTGTGCTCTCTCTAGTGGGTTATTTAAGAGTCAGAACGAATTACTTTCTGCAGAGGCTTAGATACAAGGTAATCATAGAGGTAAAAAGTATATTCATATAACAGTGTTGGTTATGCAAAATTGGGGAATGGAATTATCTATCTTTTTAAACAATAACATTTTTGGAGTTGACTGTCCCTTTAAGAAACGGAGTAATTATTATAATAGTTAAAACTAAATGTTGGTTCATAAGAGAATAAATGTGGCTATAGGTAAATAATTCACTCACCAAAATAAATGGAAAAGCCAGTCCGACTATAAACAGGAAAATCCAGATAAGAGAACCACAAATCATGTAGGCAGCAGGACGGGCCATCTGGTCAAATAGCTCAGCTGGCATTATTCCAGTAACTCCAGCTTTAATGGGGTAAATAGTAAAACAAAAAAACAGTAACAAACATGAAAAGGGGTTGGCAAGAAATTCTACTGTTTCTTTAAAGGAACATCAACCCCCAAATTTTTATTTCATAATTTAGATAGAGCTTGCAATTTTAAACAACTGTCTAATTCCCTTCTATTATCACATTTGCTTCATACTCTTGGTATCCTTTGTTAAAGGAGAAACAATGCACTACAGGAAGCAAGCTGAGTGCATCTGGTCAACCAATGGCAAGAACCATATATGTGCAGCTACCAATTAGCATTTAGCTCCCAGTAGTGCATTGCTGCTCCTGTTAATAAAAAATGGAGAATATAAAGAAAAAGTGCAATTAGTAAAGAGAATGTATGAAAAATGAGGGTTTGGAGTATAAATATATTAGGGAGAGCATTTTAGAAGAAGAAAAAAAAACTAAATAAAAAGAACAGGAAATGAATGATGAGCAAGGAAAATATGTAATTGTGTGCTTAAAGGTGAAATAATTGAAAACACTGGGTGTTGTTGAATGGAGTCTTGAAACTGGTACAGACCTGGGCCAATGCCAAAGCTTAGGATGTAGGCAAAGATGCAGGCCATGCTGAGATATGGCATCCAGGTAACACGACCCTGAAAAGCAGAAGATACTTCAGCAACACAGCAGGGAACAGGGATCATAACAAGTAGGATACACTTAACCTGCAGACAATATTCTCTCATTACAACCTACAGAAACTCCATATATTATTTAGTGCCCTAAACCACAAATCCCACGTCAAATTATTTTCACTTTTCTATGATAGTTGCAAATAAGAGACAAGCTTAATTCTACCCCTATCATCATGAAGAAAAAACACTGAAGCCTCGGAGCAGAAGAGGATGGGAGGGTACGTATTAAACAAAGAGGTGAATTTCTGAAAGAAATATATAGAAAATATGAAAAATATAGAGTAAAGTAGAGAAATGCAAAACTAAAGGTACACTGATGAGTGTAAAATGATAAAGGGCTACCTTCAGAAGAAAATAATATTTGGTCCACAGGACCGCCTTATCTTGGTTAAAAGTCAGAAATGGAGGATCACAAGATAGAGCTGATAATTCAGAAACTCTTCTAGCTGAAGAAATGGCTAGAAGAAAAAGAACCTTCCAAGACAACCATTTAAGGTCTAAAAACAAAATGTATGCTTATCTGATAAATTATTTTCTTTCAGAATGATGATGGTCCACAGTCCTCCATAACATGATATATATTTCCCACCATTAAGAGCAGGTCAAGAACCCATACAAGAGCTTTAAAACACTCCCACCTCTCTTAGTTTCACATATAGCCGAGTAGAGAATAGGAAAAGAAAGATAGGAAAGGCAAAGCAGGGTCTATAGAGGTGTTATTAGAACTGTTGCCCAACATGAAGCGAACAGGGCCTGTGGACCATCATTATTCCGAAAGAAAATAATTTATCAGGTAAGCATAAATTTTGTTTTCTTTCGTAAAATGATAATGGTCCACAGTCCTCCATAACATATGGCATTAATACCCAAGCAGATGGTTTATGCTACGGAAAGGTTGAGAAAATACTTTGTCTGACAGTTCCTATTTAGCCAACACCGTGGCCTGAAGGACTTTCCTGCCAAAAGCTGCTTGCGAAGAAGCAAAGACATAAAAAAATGATAAAATTAAAAAAAAGAATGTAGAGAAGACCATGTGGCAGTTTTGCAAATCTGCTCCAAAGATGCATTATTCTTAAAGGCCCACAATGTTGCTATTTCTCTTTTCGAGTGAGCTGTTATGCGTTTATGAGGCAACTTAACCGCAACCTTGTGAATTACCTGTTTAAGCCAAGATGCCAACAATACCTTAGTAGCTTTTTGTCCTTTAAGAGTCCCAGAGTAATGCAAGCTAGAAGTTTTTCTGAACTCTTTAGTAACTTGAAGATAGAACTTCAAAGCTCTGACAATTTCCAGATTATAAAAACAAGAAAATAGAGAGACGCACTCACTGATACAGAACAATAGCTAGAAAAACTTCCGAAAATTGCTCTTAGGTCTCCCTAAGAGTAAAAGGGGGAAACCAGATATGGACTCCTTGCACACATGCCCTAGAGATATGCAACTGAACCTCACTGACGAGGTCCAAGAGAGGCCGAAACATACGTCTGGGGCTTGTAGTTTGTCATGTTCAGAGAGGAATTGCCTGGTATTTCGGTGCTGGACTCTAATTGGGCAGGATCAGACTGATATGCTACAGGATATTTTTTCTCTGTGAAAAGGCATAGAGTGGCACTGGCCTTGTGGACAAGCACAGATGTTTTTCTAACTATTGTTCTGTTTCAGTTACTGCGTCTCTCTATTTTCTTGCTTAATTTACAGATTATGTAACAAACTTTCTTTAGAGTTAGTAGGGTCTGGACAAAGAGAAGGAAGTACAATTTCATGATTGATGTTATCAGTAGAAACCACTTTCGGAAGAAAATCATATTTGGTATGAAGTACAGCCTTGTCCTTGTGAAAAATAAAAAATGGGAACATTGATCTTCCAACCATGTTCTTGGAGCAATACTCAGGAACCAAAAGCGATCCCTTTGGATGGGAATGTGCAGGTATGCATCCTTGAGGTCTATTGTCGTTATAAACCAACCCTGTTGAATTAAGGGCAAAATTGTGCGAATGGTTTCCATCTTGAAAGTGGGAACCCTTTCAAGACAGGTCTGTAAGTCCCTTCCTTATATGGGACAATGAACAGATTGGAGTTAAACCCTTGACCTTGTTGAGACACAGGTACTGGGATAATTACCCCCATATCCTATAATTCCTGAACACAGTGTAGAAAGGCAGCTGCTTTTGACTGAAGGGAATATGAGACAGAAGCAATCGCCCTCAAGGAGGTCTGGACCAAAAGCGTATCCTGTAACCCTGAGAAATTATATTTCCAACCCTGGGGTCCTGGACTCACCCGAACCAGGCCTCCTGAAAAAGACTCAGTCTGCCCCCTACCAGAATAGAATATGGTCAGGTGCTGCACCTTCATTTTGATTTAGTGGTGTTGTTGGACTTTTTGGATTGCTTGTTCTTTGAACATGAAGAACCAGGCTTCCAGGCTGACTTGGAGGGCTTTGGTTTCTGAGTAAAGGAGGACTTCTGATCTGAGGAGAGAGAGGAATGAAACTGATTCCCACGTCTGTTTTTTCCTTTGAATTGTTTATCCTAAGGTAGAAAGGCTCCTTTCCCACCAGTGACTGTCCAGGTCTTAACCAAACAGAATCTTCCCCTCCAAACTGCATATTGCACTAAGCTAAAGCCTAGTTTTATTAAAGGGCCATACACCTAAATATTAAAAGTGCCCCCCCCCAAAAAAAAACCCTAGCGCTGCCAGAGGGCTGTAAAGGATCAGACGCTTCCCTAAAAATGTTCCCAATGAAGATATAACCTTTAGGGACCTGATAGGGAGAAAAAATGGGTCATTAGGAGGGCAGGTTAAGTCCCTAGCTATGATGTACCTTTATCAGAGCATACGTACAAATAGCCTCTAGGCTGTGTGTGTGCTGTGTAAAGTAACTTACCTTACGCAGCATCCCTCCACTGGCTTATCAGGCACATCAATCTATGTCAATGCAGCTGCAGCAGTATCCAGTAAAGAGCCCATCCAGTGTAGGTATCAAGTACCCCAGACAATTGCAGTAGGAAATACCTGAGTCCCTCAGGGGGAGGCTAGGGACGAGTCCCCTCAACATCTGATGGTAGTTATGGCTGAAGTCCTGTTAGGAGAATGCTGTGCATGTAACAGGGTATTCTTGTATCCATGTATCATTCAGTTCCTGTGAAGAGTATTTTTTGTCTTCTTTGTAAATGATACTCCCCAGAGACTCTGGGCCTCACATAGGTCCGAGCTCTCAATTTGTAATCCATAAGCAAGAAGCTGGAACAACCTCTATTCTAAATCATCTCCTACCAGGCCAAGAACAAAATTAAGAGAGATAAGGTAGGTTAGAGGGTTTTAAGGCTCCTGTATGGGTTCTTGACCTCCTAGTGGTGGGAAATGTTATGGAGGACTGTGGACAATCATCATTTTACTAAAGAAATAAGCATAGATTCAAAAGCAGGACCTTGCAGAACAGAGAGAACTAAATTCAAGTTCCAAGGAGGAAATTGATCTAACAACAGGACAAAATCTTATCAGGGCTTGAACAAAAGTTTGAACATCTGGCAACTTAGCTAACTTTTTGTGAAACAAAACAGTTGATACAGATATCTGACTGCTTAGAGAACTAGCCAATAGGCCCTTATCTAGTCCATCCTGAAGGAACTGAAGAATTCTGGGAATGTTAAAGGATTTCCTAGAAAAAATACTCAAGAAGAACACCAAAGCAAGTAAGATTTTTAGATGTTAAGATAAATTCTTTGCTTAACCAACTTACTTGCATGAAGCAAAGTATATCTATCTGAATCATAGAAACCCCTGAACTTGAGGTCTAAGCTTTTAACCTTTACACACTCAAATTCAGCAAATTGAAATACGGGTGAAACAGAGGTCCTTAAGACAGAAGATCCTTCCTTAGGGGGAGGTTCCATGTAGCAAGAAAAGACATCTGTATTAGGTCTGCATACCAAGTTCTGCAGGCCCACACCAGAGCTTTGAGAATTACTATTCAGTGACAAACTAAGGCATCTATCATAGAGCACTGGAGACTCTATGAGGCCTATTTATCAAATGTCTGTCTGACCTGATCCGACAGTGCGGATCAGGTCTCTTGTGAGCTGCTGGTGCAACGCCGCACCCTGCAGACTCGCAGCCAATCGGCCGCCAGCAGGGGGTGTCAATCAACCCGATCGTACTCGATCGGGTTGAATTGTGGCGATCTCTGTCCTCCTCATCAGAGCAGGCGGACAGGGTTATGGAGCAGCGGTCTTTAGACCGCTGCTTCATAACTGCTGTTTCTGGCGAGTCTGAAGGCTCGCCAGAAACACGGGCCCTCAAGCTCCATTTCGAGCTTGATAAATGGGCTCTATATCTGGCACAATATGCTTGAAGCTGTGATTCAGCTTTTACACCATTAGATCTATACATGGTAGTTTAAAATAAGCTGGTTGAATGTCTTGATGAAGAACACATTCTCCTGATTGAACAGATAAAGTAGTCTGATTCCCAACTGTTCACTCCTTGAATATGAAGTTGATAGAGAATAGCTTTCCTTCGCTATTCATAACAGGATGAGAGACACTTCTTGCATGACGAGGGAGATGCAAGTCCCCCCCCCTTGACAGTTGATTTAATCAACCTCTGAAATGATGTCTAATCAGAAATGGAGATGGGTCTTAGCTGAGAAGGGATCATGTTCTGCTCTAAGAAACACTTGGAGTTCCAGAATGTTAAGTTGTAACCTCCCCTCCAGAGGAAACCAAACTCCTTTAATGCATCAAGACCTTCAGATGGCGCCCAGGCCCAGGCAAGTGCTGATGTGAGCACTGAAAACAAGGAAAGCAAAAAGGATGCATAAATGTTATAGAGCAAGGGAACAAAGTAACAAGATAGTAGGTAAAGTAGTACTAATGGTAAGTACCTATAGGTGCCAAATATTTTTGTAATCAACAATCACCTGTTAGGGGGGCAATATAGCACTAAGGAGACTCATAGATACATGAGTTACAAAGTCTGTAACAAAAAAGAGTGCTTTACCCCTGCAATTATTTAGGAAAAATTCTCACTGAATAATACAGAAACGATTTTTAACCATTCATCCTTTATCTTTATTGGTTTAACTATTCAATCATACACGTTTAAAAACACTTCAACTCTCTAGATATCAATATATAGCATTGATGTGTGAATAAAACCTCTGAGAATCATGTATCAATATGTGAAACATTATACTTGGTTTGTATAATATTAAGCAGTCAGATACAAAAATTATCTTTTGTAGCCGGCTATTAATAAATTCAGAAATAATGCTGTAACAAGAGGACCTGTTAATATGTGGGATGTCAGATTATGAGATTAAAGCTATCTAGCTAATACTCTATCTGTAATTATAAAGTCCTTGCTTGCACAGTCAACTTTAGCACAGCTGTTCAGTGTAATAGATAAGGAGGCCGATTTACCAAATGTCTGTCGGACCTGATCCGACAGTGCGGATCAGGTCCGACAGACATCGCTGAATGCGGACAGCAATAAGCTCTCCGTATGCAGCATTGCCAATGGGCCGCCAGCAGGGAGGTGTCAATAAACCCAATCGTACTTGATCGGGTTGAATTGTGGCGATTCCTATCCGCCTCATCAGAGCAGGCAGACAGGGTTATGGAGCAGCGGTCTTTAGATTGTACCTGGTTTGTATAATATCAAGCAGTCAGATACAAACAATATCTTTTGTAGCCGGCTATTAATAAATTAAAAAATAGTGCTGTAACAAAAGGACCTGTTAATATGTGGAATGTCAGATTATGATATTAATCCTATCTAGCTAATACTCTATCTGTAATTATAAAGTCCTTGCTTGCACAGTTAACTTTAGCATAGCTGCTCAATGTAATAGATTCTGTCTGCTTAAACTCTCTCGATATCAATATATAACATAGGTGTGTGAATAATACCTCTGAGAGTCATGTATCTAAATATGAAACATTGTACTTGGTTTGTATAATATCAAGCAGTTAGATACAAACAATATTTTTTACAGCCGGCTATTAATAAATTCAGAAATAATGCTGTAACAAGAGGACCTTTTAATATGTTGGATGTCAGATTGCAAGATTAAAGCTAATAAGATAATTCTATATCTGTAATTATATATTCTTTGCAGAGGTAACTTTAGCTATTCAGTAGGTTGCACAGGTAACTTTAGCTATACAGCTATTCAGTGTAATAGATTCTGTCTATTTAAGCCCCTTCTATAACGGGGGAAAGATTAACGTTTAACTGACTTGTTTCACTAACATAGCACAACGTCTGATCTCAGAATATAACACACATTTATAAGCTATTGGCAATCAACAGTTATCATAGAGAGTAAGCAGTTAAAAAATGAGAGTATGAACTCTCTGAAGCCAGACCCCTGACACGTGTTTCTCTCACGCTTCCTCGGAGGGGAACAAAGTACCTTTAAGATAGTCATAAGGAACATAGGCCTAGATTTGGAGTTTGTCGGTAGCCGTGAAAACCAGCGTTAGAGGCTCCTAACGCTGGTTTTAGGCTACCACCGGTATTTGGAGTCATTCAAAAAAGGGTCGAACGCTCATTTTTCAGCCGCGACTTTTCCATACCGCAGATCCCCTTACGTCAATTGCGTATCCTATCTTTTCAATGGGATCTTTCTAACTCCGGTATTTAGAGTCGTGTCTGAAGTGAGCGTTAGAAATCTAACGACAAAACTCCAGCCGCAGAAAAAAGTCAGTAGTTAAGAGCTTTCTGGGCTAACGCCGGTTTATAAAGCTCTTAACTACTGTGCTCTAAAGTACACTAACACCCATAAACTACCTATGTCCCCCTAAACCGAGGTCCCCCCACATCGCCGACACTCGATTACATTTTTTAACCCCTAATCTGCCGACCGCCACCTACGTTATACTTATGTACCCCTAATCTGCTGCCCCTAACACCGCCGACCCCATTATTATATTTATTAACCCCTAACCTGCCCCCCACAACGTCGCAGCCAGCTACCTACAATAATTAACCCCTAATCTGCCGACCGCAAAGAGCCGCCACCTACATTATAGCTATGTACCCCTAATCTGCTGCCCCTAACACCGCTGACCCCTATATTATATTTATTAACCCCTAATCTGCCCCCCTCAACGTCGCCTCCACCTGCCTACACTTATTAACCCCTAATCTGCCGAGCGGACCGCACCGCTACTATAATACAGTTATTAACCCCTAATCCGCCTCACTAACCCTATAATAAATAGTATTAACCCCTAATCTGCCCTCCCTAACATCGCCGACACCTAACTTCAATTATTAACCCCTAATCTGCCGACTGCAGCTCACCGCTATTCTAATAAATGTATTAACCCCTAAAGCTAAGTCTAACCCTAACACTAACACCCCCCTAAATTAAATATAATTTTAATCTAACAAAATTAATTAACTCTTATTAAATAAATTATTCCTATTTAAAGCTAAATACTTACCTGTAAAATAAATCCTAATATAGCTACAATATAAATTATATTTATATTATAGCTATTTTAGGATTTATATTTATTTTACAGGTAACTTTGTATTTATTTTAACCAGGTACAATAGCTATTAAATAGTTAAGAACTATTTAATAGCTAAAATAATTACAAATTTACCTGTAAAATAAATCCTAACCTAAGTTACAATTAAACCTAACACTACACTATCAATAAATTAATTAAATAAAATAACCTATAATTATCTACAATTAAACCTAACACTACACTATCAATAAATAAATTAAATACAATTCCTACAAATAAATACAATGAAATAAACTAACTAAAGTACAAAAAATAAAAAAGAACTAAGTTACAAAAAATAAAAAAATATTTACAAACATTAGAAAAATATTACAATTTTAAACTAATTACACCTACTCTAAGCCCCCTAATAAAATAACAAAGCCCCCCAAAATAAAAAAAATGCCCTACCCTATTCTAAATTACTAAAGTTCAAAGCTCTTTTACCTTACCAGCCCTGAACAGGGCCCTTTGCGGGGCATGCCCCAAGAAGTTCAGCTCTTTTGCCTGTAAAAAAAAACATACAATACCCCCCCCAACATTACAACCCACCACCCACATACCCCTAATCTAACCCAAACCCCCCTTAAATAAACCTAACACTAAGCCCCTGAAGATCTCCCTACCTTGAGTCGTCTTCACCCAGCCGAGCCAAATTCTTCATCCAAGCGGAGCAAGAAGAGGTCCTCTAACCGGTAGAAGTCTTCATCCAAGCGGGGCAGAAGAGGTCTTCCATCCGATTGAAGTCTTCATCCAAGAGGCATCTTCTATCGTCATCCATCCGGAGCGGAGCGGCAGCATCCTGAAGACCTCCGACGCGGAACATCCATCCTGGCCGACGACTGAACGACGAATGACGGTTCCTTTAAATGACGTCATCCAAGATGGCGTCCCTCGAATTCCGATTGGCTGATAGGATTCTATCAGCCAATCGGAATTAAGGTAGGAATATTCTGATTGGCTGATGGAATCAGCCAATCAGAATCAAGTTCAATCCGATTGGATGATCCAATCAGCCAATCAGATTGAGCTCACATTCTATTGGCTGTTCCGATCAGCCAATAGAATGCGAGCTCAATCTGATTGGCTGATTGGATCAGCCAATCGGATTGAACTTGATTCTGATTGGCTGATTCCATCAGCCAATCAGAATATTCCTACCTTAATTCCGATTGGCTGATAGAATCCTATCAGCCAATCGGAATTCGAGGGACGCCATCTTGGATGACGTCATTTAAAGGAACCGTCATTCGTCGTTCAGTCGTCGGCCAGGATGGAAGTTCCGCGTCGGAGGTCTTCAGGATGCTGCCGCTCCGATCTGGATGGATGACGATAGAAGATGCCTCTTGGATGAAGACTTCAATCGGATGGAAGACCTCTTCTGCCCCGCTTGGATGAAGACTTCTACCGGATGGAGGACCTCTTCTTGCTCCGCTTGGATGAAGAATTTGGCTCGGCTGGGTGAAGACGACTCAAGGTAGGGAGATCTTCAGGGGCTTAGTGTTAGGTTTATTTAAGGGGGGTTTGGGTTAGATTAGGGGTATGTGGGTGGTGGGTTGTAATGTTGGGGGGGGGTATTGTATGATTTTTTATACAGGCAAAAGAGCTGAACTTCTTGGTGCATGCCCCGCAAAGGGCCCTGTTCAGGGCTGGTAAGGTAAAAGAGATTTGAACTTTAGCAATTTAGAATAGGGTAGGGCATTTTTTTATTTTGGGGGGCTTTGTTATTTTATTAGGGGGCTTAGAGTAGGTGTAATTAGTTTAAAATTGTTGTAATATATTTCTAATGTTTGTAAATATTTTTTAATTTTTTGTAACTTAGTTCTTTTTTATTTTTTGTACTTTAGTTAGTTTATTTCATTGTATTTATTTGTAGGAATTGTATTTAATTTATTTATTGATAGTGTAGTGTTAGGTTTAATTGTAGATAATTATAGGTATTTTATTTAATTAATTTATTGATAGTGTAGTGTTAGGTTTAATTGTAACTTAGGTTAGGATTTATTTTACAGGTAAATTTGTAATTATTTTAACTATTTTAGCTATTGTACCTGGTTAAAATAAATACAAAGTTACCTGTAAAATAAATATAAATCCTAAAATAGCTATAATATAAATATAATTTATATTGTACCAATATTAGGATTTATTTTACAGGTAAGTATTTAGCTTTAAATAGGAATAATTTATTTAATAAAAGTTAATTAATTTCGTTAGATTAAAATTATATTTAATTTAGGGGGGTGTTAGTGTTAGGGTTAGACTTAGCTTTAGGGGTTAATACATTTATTAGAATAGCGGTGAGCTCCAGTCGGCAGATTAGGGGTTAATGTTTGAAGTTAGGTGTCGGCGATGTTAGGGAGGGCAGATTAGGGGTTAATACTATTTATTATAGGGTTAGTGAGGCGGATTAGGGGTTAATAACTTTATTATAATAGCGGTGCGGTCTGCTCGGCAGATTAGGGGTTAATAAGTGTAGGCAGGTGGAGGCGACGTTGTGGGGGGCAGATTAGGGGTTAATAAATATAATATAGGGGTCGGCGGTGTTAGGGGCAGCAGATTAGGGGTACATAGGGATAATGTAAGTAGCAACGGTTTACGGAGCGGCAGATTAGGGGTTAATAATAATATGCAGGGGTCAGCGATAGCGGGGGCGGCAGAATAGGGGTTAATAAGTGTAAGGTTAGGGGTGTTTAGACTCGGGGTACATGTTAGAGTGTTAGGTGCAGACGTAGGAAGTGTTTCCCCATAGGAAACAATGAGGCTGCGTTAGGAGCTGAACGCGGCTTTTTTGCAGGTGTTAGGTTTTTTTTCAGCTCAAACAGCCCCATTGTTTCCTATGGGGGAATCGTGCACAAGCACGTTTTTGAGGCTGGCCGCGTCCGTAAGCAACTCTGGTATCGAGAGTTGAAGTTACGTTAAATATGCTCTACGCTCCTTTTTAGGAGCCTAACGCAGCCATTCTGTGGACTCTCAATACCAGAGTTATTTTAAAGGTGCGGCCAGAAAAAAGCCAGCGTTAGATACGCGGGTCGTTACCGACAAAACTCTAAGGCCTAGATTTGGAGTTTGGCGTTAGCCGTAAAAACCAGCGTTAGAGGCTCCTAACGCTGGTTTTAGGCTAACTCCGGTATTTGGAGTCACTCAAAATAGGGTCTAACGCTCACTTTTCAGCCGCGACTTTTCCATACCGCAGATCCCCTTACGTCAATTGCGTATCCTATCTTTTCAATGGGATCTTTCTAACTCCGGTATTTAGAGTCGTGTCTGAAGTGAGCGTTAGACATCTAACGACAAAACTCCAGCCGCAGGAAAAAAGTCAGTAGTTAAGATCTTTCTGGGCTAACGCCGGTTTATAAAGCTCTTAACTACTGTACTCTAAAGTACACTAACACCCATAAACTACCTATGTACCCCTAAACCGAGGTCCCCCCACATCGCCGACACTCGATTACATTTTTTTAACCCCTAATCTGCCGACCGCCACCTACGTTATACTTATGTACCCCTAATCTGCTGCCCCTAACACCGCCGACCCCTATATTATATTTATTAACCCCTAATCTGCCCCCCACAACGTCGCCTCCACCTGCCTACACTTATTAACCCCTAATCTGCCGAGCGGACCGCACCGCTACTATTATAAAGTTATTAACCCCTAATTCGCATCACTAACCCTATAATAAATAGTATTAACCCCTAATCTGCCCTCCCTTACATCGCCAACACCTAACTTCAATTATTAACCCCTAATCTGCCGACCGGAGCTCACCACTATTCTAATAAATGTATTAACCCCTAAAGCTAAGTCTAACCCTAACACTAACACCCCCCTAAGTTAAATATAATTTTAATCTAACGAAATTAATTAACTCTTATTAAATAAATGATTCCTATTTAAAGCTAAATACTTACCTGTAAAATAAACCCTAATATAGCTACAATATAACGAATAATTACATTGTAGCTATTTTAGGATTAATATTTATTTTACAGGCAACTTTGTAATTATTTTAACCAGGTACAATAGCTATTTAATAGTTAAGAACTATTTAATAGCTAAAATAGTTAAAATAATTACAAATTTACCTGTAAAATAAATCCTAACCTAAGTTACAATTAAACCTACCACTACACTATCAATAAATAAATTAAATACAATACCTACAAATAACTACAATGAAATAAACTAAAGTACAAAAAATAAAAAAGAACTAAGTTACAAAAAAATAAATTTTTTTTTACAAACATAAGAAAAATATTACAACAATTTTAAACTAATTACACCTACTCTAAGCCCCCTAATAAAATAACAAAGACCCCCAAAATAACAAAATGCCCTACCCTATTCTAAATTACTACATTTCAAAGCTCTTTTACCTTACCAGCCCTGAACAGGGTCCTTTGCGGGGCATGCCCCAAGAAATTCAGCTCTTTTGCCTGTATAAAAAACATACAATACCCCCCCCCCAACATTACAACCCACCACCCACATACCCCTAATCTAACCCAAACCCCCCTTAAATAAACCTAACACTAAGCCCCTGAAGATCTTCCTACCTTGTCTTCACCCTACCAGGTTCACCGATCCGTCCTGAAGAGCTCCTCCGATGTCCTGATCCAAGCCCAAGCGGGGGGCTGAAGAGGTCCATGATGCGGCTAAAGTCTTCATCCAAGCGGGAGCTGAAGAGGTCCATGATCCGGATGAAGTCTTCATCCAAGCGGGAGCTGAAGAGGTCCATGATCCGGATGAAGTCTTCTATCAACGGCATCTTCAATCTTCTTTCTTCCGGATCCATCTTGCAGACCTCCGACGCGGAACATCCTCTTCTCCCGACGCCTACTAGCCGAATGACGGTTCCTTTAAGGGACGTCATCCAAGATGGCGTCCCTCGAATTCCGATTGGCTGATAGGATTCTATCAGCCAATCGGAATTAAGGTAGGAATATTCTGATTGGCTGATGGAATCAGCCAATCAGAATCAAGATCAATCCGATTGGCTGATCCAATCAGCCAATCAGATTGAGCTTGCATTCTATTGGCTGATCGGAACAGCCAATAGAATGCAAGCTCAATCTGATTGGCTGATCGAATCAGCCAATCGGATTGAACTTGATTCTGATTGGCTGATTCCATCAGCCAATCAGAATATTCCTACCTTAATTCCGATTGGCTGATAGAATCCTATCACAAAAAAGTTTCTGTTTTTTGGTAGCTATTATTTCTAGCTCTAGTTTGTCCAGTTCTTTCTGATATCTGTCATATTGTGTTTTATAATCAATTTTATCATTGAATTGGGACAACTGAGCATTGTATTCTTCAATCTCTGTATCCAGTTTAGTTAATTCCAATTTGTCATGTTTAATTAGTATTTGAATTAATTTGAGGGAGCATTCTGACAACACTGTTTCCCACTCTTTGACTAGAATTTCATTGTTCAAATTAAAGGCAGGGAATACCTTCATTCTCAGACCTCTGGGTATAATGTTTTTCTCTGCATACTTCTCAAAGAAGTGCCAGTTCCACCACCTTTTAGATTGTTTATGCAATGTTTGGTGCAATTTACATAGTACATTATTAAGTTCCTCCTCATTAATTGCTATATTGTCCTTAGTTGAGACATTAAAAATAGAATTTAATTCTTGTAATCTCTTTTGATGGCGATTCGCCATATCATTTTGGATATTCATTATCAAGCTATTAATTTACACCCCCAGAAGAAAAGGGCTAAACTCAGTAAAGATATCTGAGTATATTCTCCCAAAGTACAGACTTATTTAGAGATAAGGGGTTGGGGGGAGTAGAGTTATAAAAATAGTGCCAGGTTTTACCCAAATTTACATATTTCACTTATTATTCAAATACTAGAATTATGGATTCTACAAAGAGGCAAAACTAGGAGTGGATTACTCACTGAGAGACCTAACAACAACTAGACAAACTAGTTGTAACTGAGAGTACAACAAAGTTATAAAGAGAGAGTAAATCCACTTATGTATATTCACACTTTTCCTCTACTTATATCATAAGGTTTCCCAAAAAATAATAATAAAATCGTTCCCAATCATTCACACATTATAGTTTATTGATTCAACTAAGGAACTCACACTCATACAGTAGCAGAAGCTGTGAATTAAAACCACTTAAACTCTGTGGTTTGCATAATAGCCTTTAAGTCAAAATATCACTATCAAATATCCTCCATCCAGGTAAATTAAAGTTAACTAAGCCCTTACAATCCGAGGGCTGTTTTACTTTTACATATATAATAAAGGATAAGAGGATATATTGTTATTAACTACTTAGTACATAATTTTCACAAGAGTAAGCAAAGTTAAAAACGGACGATAGGAGAGGCAAAGCTGCCCCTATCGGACCCCTGACGCGCGTTTCACGAACGCTTCCTCAGAGGGGGTGCGGGCCGCTGCTACTCAGCGTCTTATATTCAGTCTGAATGCCTACCACTAACACCGGATTGGATACCGGATTGGGAGTTGTCTCCTTGCGATTGGCTGATTCTCCTGTCAGTCTTGTTATTATCCTACGTAGGAGAAACTCTAAGAAAAGGTGTGTGCTTGATTCGTCACAGAGGCAACACCAATCTACAACGCGCTTGTCATACCTATAGTGGGTGTGTAGATTTGGAGTACTGGGATTGGATGATCAGACGGCTAAGTATTATTGTAAACAACGAAGTGAACAGATTGCAGCTCTGTGGTGTACAGTACTATTGATTAGATTTTGCGATTGTAAAATATATATCAGAGATTACAATCCTTCTTACAGATTGATCAGTTTGTAATTGATAAGATTTATGTAATAAGCATATGAATTATTCTAAAGCTTGCCAAGTCTATTATTGCTCTTTGTTAAATTACATAACAGTGGAGAATCACTGTTACATTCTTATTTGTTAGCATGGCAATTGTGAGATTTGTGCTCAAGCATATCTATATGATGAGTATTATATTATATATATTACTTATTTTTATTATTATTGCTGGTCACAGTTTACACGGTTCATATCCGTATATACTGCAGACTAGTTGTTTGCTTTTAGCAAATAATATTGGCTTACATTCAATGTTAGGTAGAAGTTGTTGTCATGGACCTCTTCAGCTCCCGCTTGGATGAAGACTTCATCCGGATCATGGACCTCTTCAGCTCCCGCTTGGATGAAGACTTCAGCCGGATCATGGACCTCTTCAGCCCCCCGCTTGGGCTTGGATCAAGACATCGGAGGAGCTCTTCAGGATGGATCGGTGAACCTGGTAGGGTGAAGATAAGGTAGGAAGATCTTCAGGGGCTTAGTGTTAGGTTTATTTAAGGGGGGTTTGGGTTAGATTAGGGGTATGTGGGTGGTGGGTTGTAATGTTGGGGGGGGGGGTATTGTATGTTTTTTTTTACAGTCAAAAGAGCTGAATTTCTTGGGGCATGCCCCGCAAAGGGCCCTGTTCAGGGCTGGTAAGGTAAAAGAGCTTTGAAATGTAGTAATTTAGAATAGGGTAGGGCATTTTGTTATTTTGGGGGTCTTTGTTATTTTATTAGGGGGCTTAGAGTAGGTGTAATTAGTTTAAAATTGTTGTAATATTTTTCTTATGTTTGTAAATATTTTTTTATTTTTTGTAACTTAGTTAGTTTATTTCATTGTAGTTATTTGTAGGAATTGTATTTAATTTATTTATTGATAGTGTAGTGTTAGGTTTAATTGTAGGTAATTGTAGGTATTTTATTTAATTAATTTAATGATAGTATAGTGTTAGGTTTAATTGTAACTTAGGTTAGGATTTATTTTACAGGTAATTTTGTTATTATTTTAACTAGGTAACTATTAAATAGTTCTTAACTATTTAATAGCTATTGTACCTGGTTAAAATAATTACAAAGTTGCCTGTAAAATAAATATTAATCCTAAAATAGATACAATGTAATTATAATTTATATTGTAGCTATATTAGGATTTATTTTACAGGTAAGAATTTAGCTTTAAATAGGAATAATTTATTTAATAAGAGTTAATTAATTTCGTTAGATTAAAATTATATTTAACTTAGGGGGGTGTTAGTGTTAGGGTTAGACTTAGCTTTAGGGGTTAATACATTTATTATAGTAGCGGTGAGCTCCGGTCGGCAGATTAGGGGTTAATGTTTGAAGTTAGGTGTCGGCGATGTTAGGGAGGGCAGATTAGGGGTTAATACTATTTATTATAGGGTTAGTGATGCGGATTAGGGGTTAATAACTTTATTATAGTAGCGCTCAGGTCCGCTCGGCAGATTAGGGGTTAAGAAGTGTAGGCAGGTGGAGGCGACGTTGAGGGGGGCAGATTAGGGGTTAATAAATATAATATAGGGGTCGGCGGTGTTAGGGGCAGCAGATTAGGGGTACATAAGGATAATGTAAGTAGCGGCGTTTTACGGAGCGGCAGATTAGGGATTAAAAATAATATGCAGGGGTCAGCGATAGCGGGGGCGGCAGATTAGGGGTTAATAAGTGTAAGGCTAGGGTGTTTAGACTCGGGGCACATGTTAGGGTGTTAGGTGTTAGGTAGGAAGTGTTTACGCATAGCAAACAATGGGGCTGCGTTAGGAGCTGAACGCGGCTTTTTTGCAGGTGTTAGGTTTTTTTTCAGCTCAAACAGCCCCATTGTTTCCTATGGGGGAATCGTGCACAAGCACGTTTTTGAGGCTGGCCGCTTGCGTAAGCAACTCTGGTATCGAGAGTTGAAGCTGCGTTAAAAATGCTCTACGCTCCTTTTTTGGAGCCTAACGCAGCCTTTTTGTGGACTCTCAATACCAGAGTTATTTTTATGGTGCGGCCAGAAAAAAGCCGGAGTTAGCTACGCGGGTCGTTACCGACAAAACTCTAAATCTAGGCCTTAATCTAGCCGATAGGAAACTGGTAAGACACTGTAAAAGCTTACATTCCACATTTTCTAATAAAGAGTATAGCAGCTTATCACACCTGCACCCAAAAATGAGTCTGTGATTCCTGGTTTGCAGCCTTTACTTTGACCTTGAAGCACAGGAGGGCTGAGGAAAAACCTTTCATCAGAAACTCCCGTTATAATAAAAAAAACATTAAACACACATATAAAAGATAACTAAAGAGGAAAACAGCATCCATCTACGGGTTTAATCAAACTCTAGATTCTTTATTTGTGAAACTAGGTATGTTAAGCTTGACATAGATAGTGTGTATTGAGACTAGCAATGCGTGTTGATGCAAGTACGAAAATATTTTATAGATCTATGTCTGCATGAAGCTGAACATACAGGGAGTGCAGAATTATTAGGCAAGTTGTATTTTTGAGGATTAATTTTATTATTGAACAACAACCATGTTCTCAATGAACCCAAAAAACTCATTAATATCAAAGCTGAATATTTTTGGAAGTAGTTTTTAGTTTGTTTTTAGTTATAGCTATTTTAGGGGGATATCTGTGTGTGCAGGTGACTATTACTGTGCATAATTATTAGGTAACTTAACAAAAAACAAATATATACCCATTTCAATTATTTATTTTTACCAGTGAAACCAATATAACATCTCAACATTCACAAATATACATTTCTGACATTCAAAAACAAAACAAAAACAAATCAGTGACCAATATAGCCACCTTTCTTTGCAAGGACACTCAAAAGCCTGCCATCCATGGATTCTGTCAGTGTTTTGATCTCTTCACCATCAACATTGCGTGCAGCAGCAACCACAGCCTCCCAGACACTGTTCAGAGAGGTGTACTGTTTTCCCTCCTTGTAAATCTCACATTTGATGATGGACCACAGGTTCTCAATGGGGTTCAGATCAGGTGAACAAGGAGGCCATGTCATTAGATTTTCTTCTTTTATACCCTTTCTTGCCAGCCACGCTGTGGAGTACTTGGACGCGTGTGATGGAGCATTGTCCTGCATGAAAATCATGTTTTTCTTGAAGGATGCAGACTTCTTCCTGTACCACTGCTTGAAGAAGGTGTCTTCCAGAAACTGGCAGTAGGACTGGGAGTTGAGCTTGACTCCATCCTCAACCCGAAAAGGCCCCACAAGCTCATCTTTGATGATACCAGCCCAAACCAGTACTCCACCTCCACCTTGCTGGCGTCTGAGTCGGACTGGAGCTCTCTGCCCTTTACCAATCCAGCCACGGGCCCATCCATCTGGCCCATCAAGACTCACTCTCATTTCATCAGTCCATAAAACCTTAGAAAAATCAGTCTTGAGATATTTCTTGGCCCAGTCTTGACATTTCAGCTTGTGTGTCTTGTTCAGTGGGGTCGTCTTTCAGCCTTTCTTACCTTGGCCATGTCTCTGAGTATTGCACACCTTGTGCTTTTGGGCACTCCAGTGATGTTGCAGCTCTGAAATATGGCCAAACTGGTGGCAAGTGGCATCTTGGCAGCTGCACGCTTGACTTTTCTCAGTTCATGGGCAGTTATTTTGCGCCTTGGTTTTTCCACACGCTTCTTGCAGCCCTGTTGACTATTTTGAATGAAACGCTTGATTGTTCGATGATCACGCTTCAGAAGCTTTGCAATTTTAAGAGTGCTGCATCCCTCTGCAAGATATCTCACTATTTTTTACTTTTCTGAGCCTGTCAAGTCCTTCTTTTGACCCATTTTGCCAAAGGAAAGGAAGTTGCCTAATAATTATGCACACCTGATATAGGGTGTTGATGTCATTAGACCACACCCCTTCTCATTACAGAGATGCACATCACCTAATATGCTTAATTGGTAAAAAGTAGGCTTTCGAGCCTATACAGCTTGGAGTAAGACAACATGCATAAAGAGGATGATGTGGTCAAAATACTAATTTGTCTAATAATTCTGCACTCCCTGTACAATTTAGTATCTGAGATAAAAGTAATTTGAATGGCCTGTGAAAAAACATAAACCATGCTTATCTGATCATTTCATTTTCTTCCGTGGGAAAGAGTCCACAGCCGCATTCATTACTTTTGGGAAAATAAGAACCCGGCCACCAGGAGGAGGCTAAGACACCCCAACCAAAGGCTTAAATACTCCTCCCACTTCCCTCATCCCCCAGTCATTCTGCCAGGGAACAAGGAACAGTAGAAGAAATATCAGGGTGAAAAGGTGCCAGAAGAATACAACTAAGACGCCCCACATAAAAAAAACGTGCGGGGGGCTGTGGACTCTTTCCCACGGGAGAAAATGAAATTATCAGGTAAGCATAATTTATGTTTTTCTTCCTAATGGGAAAGAGTCCACAGCCGCATTTATTACTTTTGGGACAACCATACCCAAGCTAAAGAGGAAACTGAATGCCAAAACGGGAGGGTACAATAGGCGGCCCATTCTGAGAGCACCATGCCTGAAACCACTACCCAACAAAAACCCCACTTCATCCGAAGCTGAGAAAACTTTAAAAAGGAAAGGCCCCAAGGACACTGACCAGCAGATAGTCCAGAAGCCTAGCTAGAGACCGCAAAATCGGACTCAATTGAGCCAACAGTCCTCCAGGACACACCGTCGCCCAACAGTCGGTCCCTCACCGCTGACCCATCACTAAAGAGGGGAACACCAGCCTAAACTCCCCAAGGGATAGGGCAAGGAAGAAACGAAGGGAAACCGAAAGGTCACCACAAAATCCATAAAAGGAAAACCCCCAATAGCGAGCCCAGCTCACAAAGATCCAAATGGATCCTGACTGACAAGGTGAGGATATGCCCAGACCAAGCAGAAAACCAGAGGTTTAAGACCGGACAGAGGGCACACTCTAGTCAATCGAAGCTGCCAGACCTACACACAGGGCTCCAAAAAGGGGAAGCACATAACCTCAACGAGGCCCACTGCACCCCCAAGAGAGAGAGGTTACACCCAGACCCAGAAAGTGTATGGTAACCCTGGACCTTCTGCTTGCAAGCCCAGGGAGCTAGCTACTATGCCAACCTAGATCCTGAAGATGACAACGCATCTCAGACCCCACTCCCAGCCGGGACAGCCCAAGCATCGGCAGGTCTGAAACAGGAGAACAGAAGAACCCAAACACAAGCTCAAACATGAGCGGAAGAATGGCCACAGCCATCCCAACAGAGCACGGGTGCCAACTTGACTCCTTAGAAACAGACGACAAGGCCGTAGACCCAAAGAAATCTAACAAAAGGCCCACCATAGTCTCAACATGGAGCCAGCAAGACTCCAGATGGAACGTAACAACCAAGAGAAAAACACCCCTCTCTGAAAGGCTAACTCTCAGTTCCAACCTCCTGAATCCAAGAGAATCCCTAGAAAAAGGACTGCACCTCCATAAGAAGTAGAATAAGCCCCTCACCTTAAGAAAGGGATGGGGCCAAAAAGGCAGAGCACCTGCCCACAAGACACAAAGCCACAGGCTAAAGGAAAGATTAATCTCCAACGCAGATGAACTTGGAAGAAATCCCCCTGAGGAATTATCTTGCTAACACACATCCAATGTGCAATAGCTGCAGCAGAGACACTGCAAACCCATTCGCCTGCAGAGCAGTGAATCCATAAGGTTACCACAGCAAGCTGACCAAGGGAAACCGATCATAAAGGCGTAAGTCCAGCCCAATAAGCATCAGCACTCAGACAACCTGGCCAACCGTGACCAGGTCAATTAGTCCAAGTAAAAGGACATAGCCCAAGTTCCCAGGAACTGGGGAACCCCGAACCAGCCTTAGATCCGAAAGGTCCGGCAACAACTCCACAAAGGAAAACACTGAGCAAAGCCTCAGCAACCAGAAACACCAGGGAGAAAAACAGAACCAAGCCCCCAATTGTTTAAGCAAACAATATCCAACAACTTAACACCTCGTCTGATATAAAAAACCAGACCACAGGAAGCTATCAATGCAATAGCCAGATCCATCCGGATAACGAGATAACTCGCAAGCCCCGACCCAAGGAAGAGAGCACACCTTGCCAAAGTCCAATGCTCCAAAGGAGCTAAGGCGTTAAAAGTTGTACAACGACACTAGAGCCCATAGACTCTCAAACAGCCGCAGGACAACAAGCAAGGGGATACCCCAAGGCCAAAATCCCTCAAGCAAAGGCAGGTCTCTGCATCCCCTCCATACAATCAGAGGATCATAGAGAGAAAAGGATGCACAGCATCCCCAGCTCAGAGTAGAGCCCAAGGAGACCACGCTCAGTGCCCCTAACAGGGAATGACCATATCCCGGAGGGGAACCCAGGTCCCTAAAAGGAGACCTAACTCACATGGAGACAACAGAGGAAGACCAAAAGGTCTCATAAAAAACAGCTAACCAGTACAGTCAATGTGCAATAGCTGCAGGTGGTCACATTCTGCAACCCATCCGCTGCAAGGCAGCTGAACTACCCAATAAACTACTAGCTGCTGAGATCTAAGTCCAGAAGGACAATTCCCAGGGCCTCAAAAGAAAAAAGGCCAAACCGCCCAACTCGGCGGCAAGAGGGCGCAAGCCCCACAACCCTTCACTACATGGGGAGGAGCTCTAGGGTCTGACAACCCCAGACACAAGAGTGAGAGACGCAGCGGACCTCCACTAACCCAGTCATCCAAATTGAAGGCTATAAGGACTGAGACAATCCTTTCTGCCTCATGGACCCACCGGTCCTCTAAAATGCTTAGTTGAACACAGAGGATAACATGAGCACTTGGCGCCTCTACCGGCCAGCCAAACACAGCGGCGCCATGTGTCCGAACTGCTACCAGACAGAACTGAACCCAAACAGGACCAGCCTGCAATCCGGGTACTAACTGTCAAGCCGCATAAATCCTCCCTCAGAGGGGAAGAAGGAAAACAGACAGGACATCCTATCGGATCCTATCAAGGCATATGGAACATAATTGAGAGGGGGAACTAGGGCCTCCTCTCACTAAAAACAGAAATTGCTCTATAGGAATAGAGGGAGTGCCCTCTAAAGAAACAAAATCCTCCATCACTAGTGCAATAACCGGAGAACTGGAGAGATAAAACATCCTTTTTTATATATATAAAATAACGGCACCTCTATACCCCAATGGCTGGGGCACTCACCACCTCCTATGACCCAGACAGTACAGAGATGTATGACTCCCCTCTGTTAGTCACGAAGGAGGGAACAAATCACATAGTGCACAATGCAGGACTGTCCCTGCTATGAGATAAAGCGCGCCAAGCTTGTAAGCTGCATGGCTCTCAAAGTGAAACCTGTATATTCAATAATAGCCTAAGAGCCCATAACATCTCACACAGAAAGCAGCATAAAATCAAATAAACACATAAGATTATTATTCCCTCCTGTTCAATAATCTCCCTAAGGAGATATTAACCCTTGATTCTATAAAGATAAAAAGGCACCACACTGTGACCCTGTCTTCTGTGTTAACATTATATAATAAAAAAGGAAACAATCTTACCAGAATCTATGCCGTGGAACAGGAACACGGCCCTTCAAGTGTGACAGGTCATAGCACCACTCCTGACATAGACTTGAAAGAAATAAAGCAGTCTACAAAACTCGTCAATGCCGATTGCTGTAGGAGCTGTTAATATGAGTCGGGATGGTGTCGCAGTCACAGAGGAGAGCTCTCCCTGCATCTCTGGACTCTAACTTTCACCCAGGCCCTCAGTGAGAAGCTTATAGGGCTACTTAAAACTCCTGTCCCATTGCGAAGAGTAGTACCCTCCATAAGAGACAAAACAAATTCTGACACTTGTTAAAACTTAACAAGATGGGCAGAGGAGCCCAGACTTGAAAAAAAGAGACTACATCTATAGCACCCAAGGGGTTAATAAAATTAATTGAACAATGTCCAAATCGGGTCACTTTACCGAATGTTTAGACAACTCAAGGTTGTTTATGTTAAATTATTGGATAAGTAAATACAACTTGTAGATAGTTAAAATATAACTTTTATTATGAATACACAAAAAAATAGGAATGTACAAGAATAAAAACACACTTAGGAGCCTATCTGAGTTATGGTAACAGGTATTATTTAATAAAGCTGTGTAAGGCTGCTGGAGTGAGTAAGGAGCAACTGCTTACAGATAAGTGTTAGATAGATAATAGTAAAGTGCTTGACCCTGAATCATGGTTCCATAGGGAAAAACAATTCTCAACAGAAAATAGATAAATCTGTTTGTGGTTAAATTAAATATCTAAAATAATACTCCGCATTAAGTCTGTAAATTCTCACATGTCAAATAGAAGCATTAGAAGACAGGCATTGTGTAGACATGGAGCCAAAAATGTCTGAGGTGAACTGAGCTAATATGCTATCACTTATACGTTTGAGTTGTATCTAATATACTACAGTAATATTGTTGCCAAGTGTGGTAGTTTAGTATCTAATGGCTAGATTTAGAGTTTTGTCAGTAACGACCCGCGTAGCTAACGCTGGCTTTTTTCTGGCCGCACCTTTAAAATAACTCTGGTATTGAGAGTCCACAGAATGGCTGCGTTAAGCTCCAAAAAAGGAGCGTATAGCATATTTAACGCAACTTCAACTCTCGATTCCAGAGTTGCTTACGGACGCGGCCAGCCTCAAAAACGTGCTTGTGCATGATTCCCCCATAGGAAACAATGGGGCTGTTTGAGCTGAAAAAAAACCTAACACCTGCAAAAAAGCCGCGTTCAGCTCCTAACGCAGCCCCATTGTTGTCTATGGGGAAACACTTCCTACGTCTGCACCTAACACTCTAACATGTACCCCGAGTCTAAAGACCCCTAACCTTACACTTATTAACCCGTAATCTGTCGCCCCCGCTATCGCTGACCCCTGCATATTATTATTAACCCCTAATCTGCCGCTCCGTAAACCGCCGCTACTTACTTTATCCCTATGTACCCCTAATCTGCTGCCCCTAACACCACCGACCCCTATATTATATTTATTAACCCCTAATCTGCCCCCACAACGTCGCCTCCACCTGCCTACACTTATTAACCCCTAATCTGCCGACCGGACCGCACCGCTATTATAATAAAGTTATTAACCCCTAATTCGCCTCACTAACCCTATAATAAATAGTATTAACGCCTAATCTGCCCTCCCTAACATCGCCGACACCTAACTTCAAACATTAACCCCTAATCTCCCGACTGGAGCTCACCGCTATTCTAATAAATGTATTAACCCCTAAAGCTAAGTCTAACCCTAACACTAACACCCCCCTAACTTAAATATAATTTAAATCTAACGAAATTAATTAACTCTTATTAAATAAATTATTCCTATTTAAAGCTAAATACTTACCTGTAAAATAAATCCTAATATAGCTACAATATAAATTATAATTATATTATAGCTATTTTAGGATTAATATTTATTTTACAGGTAACTTTGTATTTATTTTAACCAGGTACACTAGCTATTAAATAGTTAAGAACTATTTAATAGCTAAAATAGTTAAAATAATTACAAATTTACCTGTAAAATAAATCCTAACCTAAGTTACAATTAAACCTAACACTACACTATCAATAAATAATTAAATAAAATACCTACAATTACCTACAATTAAACCTAACACTATACTATCAATACATTAATTAAATACAATATCTACAATTAAATACAATTAAATAAACTAACTAAAGTACAAAAAATAAAAAAGAACTAAGTTACAAAAAATAAAAAAATATTTACAAACATTAGAAAAATATTACAACAATTTTAAACTAATTACACCTACTCTAAGCCCCCTAATAAAATAGCAAAGCCCCCCAAAATAAAAAAATGCCCTACCCTATTCTAAATTACAAAAGTTCAAAACTCTTTTACTTTACCAGCCCTGAACAGGGCCCTTTGCGGGGCATGCCCCAAGAAATTCAGCTCTTTTGCCTGTAAAAAAACACATACAATACCCCCCCAACATTACAACCCACCACCCACATACCCCTAATCTAACCCAAACCCCCCTTAAATAAACCTAACACTAAGCCCCTGAAGATCTTCCTACCTTATCTTCACCATACCAGGTTCACCAATCCGTCCTCGGAAGTCTTGATCCAAGCCTCGGAAGTGTTGATCCAAGCCCAAGCGGGGGGCTGAAGAGTGACGTCCATCCTCGGGCTGAAGTCTGGATCCAAGCGGCGACTGAAGAAATCCATCCTCGGGCTGAAGTCGGAAGTCCATCATCTGGATGAAGTCTTCTATCAAGCCGCATCTTCAAACCTCTTCAACCGACGACTAGACGACGAATGACGGTTCCTTTAAATGACGTCATCCAAGATGGCGTCCCTCGAATTCCGATTGGCTGATAGGATTCTATCAGCCAATCGGAATTAAGGTAGGAATATTCTGATTGGCTGATGGAATCAGCCAATCAGAATCAAGTTCAATCCGATTGGCTGATTCAATCAGCCAATCAGATTGAGCTCGCATTCTATTGGCTGTTCCGATCAGCCAATAGAATGCGAGCTCAATCTGATTGGCTGATTGAATCAGCCAATCGGATTGAACTTGAATCTGATTGGCTGATTCCATCAGCCAATCAGAATTTCCCTACCTTAATTCCGATTGGCTGATAGAATCCTATCAGCCAATCGGAATTCGAGGGACGCCATCTTGGATGACGTCCCTTAAAGGAACCGTCATTCGTCGGAAAGTCGTCGTCGGAAGAAGATGGGTCCGCGGTGAAGGTCTTCAAGATGGAGACGGTCCTCATCGGATGAAGATAGAAGATGCCGCTTGGAAGAAGATGGTTGCCGGTCCGGATCTACTCTTCTTCCCTGATAGGCTGAAGACTTTGGACCCTCTTCTGGATGGACTTCTTCAGCCGTCGGATGATGGATGTCTAGACCCCTCTTGGGTTGGATGAAGATATCAGAGCCAGGACGGATCGGTGTGATACCCGGTGAGGTGAAGACAAGGTAGGAAGATCTTCAGGGGCTTAGTGTTAGGTTTATTTAAGGGGGGTTTGGGTTAGATTAGGGGTATGTGGGTGGTGGGTTGTAATGTTGGGGGGGGGTATTGTATGTTTTTTTTTACAGGCAAATGAGCTGAATTTCTTGGGGCATGCCCCACAAAGGGCCCTGTTCAGGGCTGGTAAGGTAAAAGAGCTTTGAACTTTTTTAATTTAGAATAGGGTAGGGCATTTTTTTGGGGGGGCTTTGTTATTTTATTAGGGGGCTTAGAGTAGGTGTAATTAGTTTAAAATTGTTGTAATATTTTTCTTATGTTTGTAAATATTTTTTTATTTTTTGTACTTTAGTTAGTTTATTTCAGTGTAGTTATTTGTAGATATTGTATTTAATTAATTTATTGATAGTGTAGTGTTAGGTTTAATTGTAGGTAATTGTAGGTATTTTATTTAATTAATTTATTTATAGTGTAGTGTTAGATTTAATTGTAACTTAGGTTAGGATTTATTTTACAGGTAATTTTGTAATTATTTTAACTATTTTAGCTATTAAATAGTTCTTAACTATTTAATAGCTATTGTACCTGGTTAAAATAAATACAAAGTTACCTGTAAAATAAATATTAATCCTAAAATAGCTATAATATAATTATAATTTATATTGTAGCTATATTAGGGTTTATTTTACAGGTAAGTATTTAGCTTTAAATAGGAATAAGTTATTTAATAAGAGTTAATTTATTTCGTTAGATTTAAATTATATTTAACTTAGGGGGGTGTTAGTGTTAGGGTTAGACTTAGCTTTAGGGGTTAATACATTTATTAGAATAGCGGTGAGCTCAAGTCGGCAGATTAGGGGTTAATGTTTGAAGTTAGGTGTCGGCGATGTTAGGGAGGGCAGATTAGGGGTTAATACTATTTATTATAGGGTTAGTGAGGCGGATTAGGGGTTAATAACTTTATTATAATAGCGGTGCGGTCCGGTCGGCAGATTAGGGGTTAATAAGTGTAGGTAGCTGGCGGCGACATTGTGGGGGCAGGTTAGGGGTTAATAAATATTATATAGGGGTCGGCGGTGTTAGGGGCAGCAGATTAGGGGGTACATAAGGATAACGTAGGTGGCGGTCGGCAGATTAGGGGTCAAAAAAATTTAATCGAGTGGCGGCGGTGTGGGGGGACCTCGGTTTAGGGGTACATAGGTAGTTTATGGGTGTTAGTGTACTTTAGAGCACAGTAGTTAAGAGCTTTATGAACCGGCGTTAGCCCAGAAAGCTCTTAACTACTGACTTTTTTCTGCGGCTGGAGTTTTGTCGTTAGATTTCTAACGCTCACTTCAGCCACAACTCTAAATACCGGAGTTAGAAAGATCCCATTGAAAAGATAGGATACGCAATTGACGTAAGGGGATCTGAGGTATGGAAAAGTCGCGGCTGAAAAGTGAGCGTTAGACCCTTTTTTGACTGACTCCAAATACCGGCGGTAGCCTAAAACCAGCGTTAGGAGCCTCTAACACTGGTTTTCACGGCTACCGCCAAACTCCAAATCTAGGCCTATGAGAGGCTGTGTAGGTTAGTACCAGTGATAGCAATACATAAGATGAATCATGTGTTTGCTTGGTCCTAAGATATTGTACTTACACACCAACATATAGTTAGAATTATTTAATGTAGCACTTGAAGCAATTTGTGCAAGTTTACACTTATAAGCACATAACTTCACATAAATTAATAACCAAGGCAATTATATTGAAGTTACATGACAGTAATAGCTGACACCATATTGCAGATTCCTTCTAAATATAGGCTTACACTGATCTCGGTGTTGAATTAAGGAGTTCAGCTGCCAGTGTTGGCTGGTTAAAGCATTATAACATAGACAGTTATTAGTTATACGTTTGCTGTGTCTCACAGTGCTTGCTTATATTCATTAACTTGTAAGTTGCAACATTGGTTTAGCGCTATAACCTGCAAATTTCTACTTGTGATCACATAATTGCCCATAAATTTAAATTTATCACAAGTAAAAACATTTCCTTAAAGTGATCAAGCTCTTTTACAGAAAAAAAAACCTACATCCCTCTAACATTAACCCCCCCCCAAATATCTAAAAAAAAAAATCTAATCTAAAAAGTGCCCTGAAAAGGCATTTAGCTCTTTTGCTGCCCATATAAAAAAATAAAAACCCTAATATTAAAAAAAAAAATCCAAAAAAGAAAAGAAAAATTACCACTAAACCCCAAGATGATACTAACTGAAGATGATGGCGGTGGCGGCGCTCCATCTTCATCCCGGCCGCGCTCCATCTTCTTATCTTCATCTCAGTGGCAGTGGTCCTCATCTTGCAACTTTAAACATGGAGATCCTCTTCATGCAATCTTCGCATTCTGAATTCAGTGTTCAGCTGGTGACCTCATGAAGAGAACCACTGTAAGGACTACTTATTCACTGCCTGGTGTTTGCATTCTGGCCCTTTAAGTCATCAACTCCTCCCTAGCCCTCATTGCTGGTTAATTGAGAATCCTGAGCAACTGTGTTCCTTACCAGAATAGCATTTGCTACGCTTCCTTGATTGTTGGCTACTCAGAGCTTCATACCAGGCTTCTACTACCAGTTACCTCAGTAGGCAGATTGGTCCTATTGCCTGTCTTGCTTCCTGTAAACCTTCAAGGGCTGTCTGGCTACATCTCTGTACGAGCTTCCTAACACTACACAGAGGTTGTCACACCTCAACCACTCTGACGTCATCAGCTACCGGCAGCAGTAACCGCTTCTCCTACCCGAACTGCTCGGTTAGTGTAACAGCTCATCTGAATTCCAGTCTGTCAGACTGTCTGCTGAAACAGAACTCACTGACGGTAAGGTAACATATGCCAATTGTGAACCTTGTGTTAGTATGACTATATATTAACGGCAATTACATACGGCTGATATCAAGTCACAGAGGTAACCTGTAAAGCTTTCAAATTTGGTTTCCTCCGTGACACAAAAACAAAATGTATGCTTACCTGATAAATTTATTTCTCTTGTGGTGTATCCAGTCCACGGATTCATCCATTACTTGTGGGATATTCTCCTTCCCAACAGGAAGCTGCAAGAGGACACCCACAGCAGAGCTGTCTATATAGCTCCTCCCCTAACTGCCACCTCCACTCATTCGACCGAAGACAAGCAAGAGAAAGAAGAAACTATAGGGTGCAGTGGTGACTGTAGTTTAAAAACAAAAAACACCTGCCTTAAAATGACAGGGTGGGCCGTGGACTGGATACACCACAAGAGAAAGAAATTTATCAGGTAAGCATAAATTTTGTTTTCTCTTGTAAGGTGTATTCAGTCCACGGATTCATCCATTACTTGTGGGATACCAATACCAAAGCTATAGGACACGGATGAAGGGAGGGACAAGGCAGGCACTTAAACGGAAGGCACCACTGCCTGTAAGACCTTTCTCCCAAAAATAGCCTCCGAAGAAGCAAAAGTATCAAATTTGTAGAATTTAGAAAAAGTAGAAGACCAAGTCGCCCCCTTACAAATCTGTTCAACAGAAGCCTCATTCTTAAAAGCCCATGTGGAAGCTACCGCTCTAGTGGAATGAGCTGAAATTCTTTCAGGAGGCTGCTGGCCAGCAGTCTCATAAGCTAAGCGGATTATACTTCTTAGCCAAAAAGAAAGAGAAGTTGCCGAAGCCTTTTGGCCTCTCCTCTGTCCAGAGTAGACCACAAACAAAGCAGATGTTTGACGAAAATCCTTCGTAGCTTGTAAATAAAATTTTAAAGCACGAACCACATCAAGATTGTGTAATAGTTCTTTGAAGAAGGATTAGGACATAGTGAAGGAACAACAATCTCCTGATTGATATTTTTATTAGATACCACCTTAGGAAGAAAACCTGGTTTGGTACGTAACACTACCTTATCTGCATGGAAAATGAGATAAGGGGAATCACATTGTAAAGCAGATAACTCCGAAACTCTTCGAGCCGAGGAGATAGCTACTAAAAACAGAACTTTCCAAGACAAAAGTTTAATATCTATGGAATGCAAAGGTTCAAACAGAACCCCTTGCAGAACCTTAAGAACTAAATTTAAACTCCATGGCGGAGCAACAGGTTTAAACACAGGCTTGATTCTAACTAAAGCCTGACAAAACGCCTGAACATCTGAAGTATCAGCCAGATGCTTGTGCAAAAGAATAGACAGAGCAGAAATCTGTCCCTTTAAGAAACTAGCTGACAAACCTTTCTCCAATCCTTCTTGGAGAAAAGATAATATCCTAGGAATCCTGACCTTACTCCATGAGTAACCTTTGGATTCACACCAATGAAGATATCTACACCATATCTTATGATAGATTTTCCTAGTGACCGGCTTTCGAGCCTAAATTAAGGTGTCAATGACCGACTCAGAGAAACCACGCTTTGATAAAATCAAGCGTTCAATCTCCAAGCAGTCAAGACGCAGAGAAATTAGTTTTGGATGGTTGAAAGGACCCTGAAGTAGAAGGTCCTGCCTCAGCGGCAGAGTCCATGGTGGAAGGGATGACATGTCCACCAGATCTGCATACCAAGTCCTGCGTGGCCACGCAGGTGCTATCAAAATCACCGAAGCTCTCTCCTGCTTGATCTTGGCAATCAGACGAGGGAGCAGAGGAAACGGTGGAAACACATAAGCCAGGTTGAAGGATCAAGGCGTAACAAGGAAGCTTGGCGTTCTGACGAGACGCCATGAGATCCAGTTCTGGTTTGCCCCAAAGTTGAATCAACTGTGCAAATACCTCCGGATGGAGTTCCCACTCCTCCGGATGAAAAGTCTGCCGACTTAGAAAATATGCCTCCCAGTTCTCTACTCCTGGGATATGGATAGCTGATAGATGGCAAGAGTGAACCTCTGCCCAAAGAATTATTTTTGAAACCTCCAACATTGCTAGGGAACTCCTTGTTCCCCCTTGATGGTTGATGTAGGCTACAGTCGTGATATTGTCCGACTGAAATCTGATAAACCTGACTGCAGCAAGCTGAGACCAAGCTTGAAGAGCATTGAATATCGCTCTTAGTTCCAGAATGTTTATCGGAAGGAGTGTCTCCTCCTGAGTCCACGAGCCCTGAGCCTTCAGGGAGTTCCAGACTGCACCCCAGCCCAGAAGGCTGGCATCTGTCGTTACTATTGTCCAATCTGGCCTGCGGAAGGTCATACCCTTGGACAGATGGACCCGAGATAGCCACCAGAGAAGAGAATCCCTGATCTCTTGATCCAGATTTAGTAGAGGGGACAAATCTGTGTAATCCCCATTCCACTGACTGAGCATGCAAAGTTGCAGCGGTCTGAGATGTAGGCGGGCAAACGGCACTATGTCCATTGCCGCTACCATTATCAGGTAAATCATCATTTTTACAGAATCTATCAGAATTCCTAGGAAGGAAACTCTTGTGAGGGGGGGATAGAGAACTCTTTTCTTCGTTCACCTTCCACCCTGTAAAGATTCTTGGTGCCGTAGCTAACCCAAAGGGAAGAGCCACAAACTGGTAATGCTTGTCTAGAAAGGCAAACCTGAGAAACTGATGATGATCTCTGTGTATCGGAATGTGAAGATAAGCATCCTTTAAGTCCACGGTAGTCATATATTGACCCTCCTGGATCATAGGTAGGATGGTTCGAATAGTCTCCATCTTGAAGGATGGGACCCTGAGAAATTTGTTTAGGATCTTGAGATCTAAGATTGGTCGGAAAGTTCCCACTTTCTTGGGAACTACAAACAGATTTGAATAGAAGCACTGCCCCTGTTCCTCCTTTGGAACTGGGTGGATCACTCCCATAACTAGGAGGTCTTGAACACAATGTAAGAATGCCTCTCTCTTTATCTGGTTTGCAGATAATTGTGAGAGATGAAATCTTCCTTTTGGGGAAGAAGCTTTGAAATCCAGAAGATATCCCTGGGACACAATTTCTAACGCCCAGGGATCCTGGACATCTCTTGCCCAAGCCTGGGCGAAGAGAGAAAGTCTGCCACCTACTAGATCTGTTTCCGGATCGGGGGCTGATCCTTCATGCTGTTTTAGAGGCAGCAGCAGGTTTTTTGGCCTGCTTTCCTTTGTTCCAAGCCTGGTTAGGTCTCCAGACCGGCTTGGACTGGGCAAAATTTCCCTCTTGTTTTGTATCAGAGGAAGTTGAAGCTGCGCCACTCTTTAAGTTTCGAAAAGAACGAAAATTAGTCTGTTTGGTCCTTAATTTGTTGGACCTATCCTGAGGAAGCGCATGACCTTTTCCTCCAGTAATATCAGAAATGATATCCTTCAGTCCAGGCCCGAATAGGGTCTGCCCCTTGAAGGGAATGTTGAGAAGCTTAGACTTTGAAGTAACGTCAGCTGACCAGGATTTGAGCCATAGCGCCCTACGCGCCTGAATAGCAAAACCTGAGTTTTAGCCGTTAGTTTGGTTAAATGAACAACGGTGTCAGAAACAAATGAATTGGCTAGCTTAAGAGCTTTAAGCTTGTCAAGGATATCATCCAACGGGGTTTCTACCTGTAGAGCCTCTTCTAGAGACTCAAACCAGAAAGCCGCAGCAGCAGTGACTGCAATTTTCTTAAGGTAACCCTCTAATTTTTTGTCAATTGGATCTAGAAAAGCACAACTGTCCTCGACAGGGATAGTTGTACGCTTCGCTAGGGTAGAGACTGATCCCTCCACCTTAGGGACCGTTTGCCACAAGTCCCGTGTAGCGGCATCTATAGGAAACATCTGTTTAAAAACAGGAGGGGGAGAGAACGGTACACCTGGTCTATCCCATTCCTTAGTAATAATTTCTGAAAACCTCTTAGGGATTGGAAAAACATCAGTGTAAACAGGCACTGCATAGTATTTATCCAATTTACACAATTTCTCTGGGACTACAATGGCGTCACAGTCATCCAGAGTTGCTAAAACCTCCTTGAGCAACACGTGGGGGTGTTCAAGCTTAAATTTAAATGTAGACATATCAGAATCAGGTTGAAGTGTCTTCCCTGAATCAGAAAAATCACCCACAGATAGAAGCTCTCCTGCTTCGGCTTCTGCACATTGTGAGGGTATATCAGACATAGCTACTAAAGCGTCAGAGAGCTCTGTATTTGTTCTAGCCCCAGAGCTGTCTCGCTTTCCTTGTAACCCTGGCAGTTTGGACAATACCTCTGTAAGATTCATAACTGCCGCCATGTCTTGTAAAGTATACGCAATGGGCACGCTAGATGTACTTGGCGTCCCCTGAGCGGGAGTTATAGGTTCTGACACGTGGGGAGAGTTAGTCAGCATAACTTCCCCATTGTCAATTTCCTCTGGTGATAAATCTTTTAAAGCCAGAATATGGTCTTTAAAATTTATGGTAAGATCAGTGCATTTGGTACACATTCTAAGAGGGGGGTCCACAATGGCTTCTAAACATAATGAACAAGGAGTTTCCTCTATGTCAGACATGTTTAACAGACTAGTAATGAGACCAGCAAGCTTGGAAAACACTTTAATAAATGTGAAAAGGCAGAATATAAAAACCGGTACTGTGCCTTTAAGGGAAAAAAACAAACACATAAACTGCAAAACAGTGAAAAAAAGCAGTAAACTCTACAACATTTTTACAGTGTGTATAATAGACTAAAATAGCATTGCACCCACTTGCAAATGGATGATTAACTCCTCAGGCTCAAAAATGAAGCAGAAAAACGGTAAAACCGTTAAAAACAGTCACAAGCAAACTGCCACAGCTCTACTGTGGCTCCTACCTGCCCATAAAACGACTTTTGTAGGCACTAAAACCCTTTACAGAGGTCCTATATGTCAGGGGACTCCTTCAGGGAAGCTGGATATCTCAGACTGTAAAAACTACTGCGCAATTAGAGCGCAAAAATAGGCCCCTCCCACCATGCACTCAAAGTGAAAGGGCCATAATAACTACTCCTAGGAGAAATCTAGTCAGCCATGTGGAAAACTAGGCCCCAAATAAAGATTTATCACCCTCAGTAAAAAAACGTTTTTTATATATCATGCAAACGTTTTACATACTAAGTAATAAGAGCAAGTAACATGAATATTACCCTTTACTGCAAGCATGATCCCAGTCGTTTGTTAAAGGGACACTCAAGTAAAAATTAAACTTCATGATTCAGATACAGCATGCAATTTTAAACAACTTTCTAATTTACTTCCATTAACAAAATGTGCACAGTCTTTTTATATTTACACTTTTTGAGTCACCAACTCCTACTGAGCATGTGCAAGAATTCACAGCATATACGTATATGCATTTGTGATTGGCTGATGGCTGTCACATGATACAGGGGGAGTGGAAATAGACATAACTTTGCAATTTATTTAACAAAAATCTTCTACTCATTTGAAGTTCAGACTAAGTGCTATTGCATTGTCTTCTTATTATGCATTTGTTGATTATGCAAATGTACAGTGTTGACTGGTCCTTTAAATCACTGTAATCAGGCTTACCTTAAATATATCAGGCACTGTGAGCATTTTCTAGACCTTATCATCTCTCTAGAAAAAAATATACTGAACATACCTCAGAGCAGTTAATTCTGCAGGCCATTCCCCCAGCTGAAGTTTTCCCATACTCTTCAGTTATGTGTGAGAACGGCAGTGGACCTTAGTAACAACCTGCTAAGATCATCAAAAACCTCAGGCAAAACTCTTCTTCTAATTTCTGCCTGAGGTAAAAACAGTACAACGCTGGTACCGTTTAAAAATAACAAACTTTTGATTGAAGATAAACTACACTAATTCACCACATATCTCTTGATACTTCCTTTCTTGTCGAGAGCTGCAAGAGAATGACTGGAGGTGGCAGTTAGGGGAGGAGCTATATAGACAGCTCTGCTGTGGGTGTCCTCTTGCAGCTTCCTGTTGGGAAGGAGAATATCCCACAAGTAATGGATGAATCCGTCGACTGGATACACCTTACAAGAGAAAAACCTATTAACCCAAGTTGCTGTTTAGAACGTAAGGACTGAATAGTGCTGCATATAACTATTAAGCCTAAATCGTTAGAATAACAACCACAGTGTTCAAGCTCTCTTGAAGATAAGAAGATGGACCGCCGCCGAGATGAAGGACCACCACCGGGATGAAGAAGAACCGCTGCAGGGATCATCTTCGGTGAGTAACATCTTGGGGTTTAGTGGTAGTTTTATTTTTTTGGATGCTTTTTTTTTTAGATAGTTTTTTATTTTGGTAAATGTTAGAGGGTAGATGTGGGTTTTTTTTCTGTAAAAGAACTTGATCACTTTAGGGTAATGCCCTACAAAAGGGCCTTTTAGGGACTATTTGAAGTTTATTTTTATAATATTTTTTTTTTTTTTTTGGGGTGGGGTTTTTTATTTTGAGAGTGATCCTCCACTGTGGTTACTGTGCAATTAACCCCCCCCCCCCCCCATGCATGGATCAGGAAGATACCCTTGTCTGTAGTTGTCACGGACAAACCAAATGCTCTGTATGCTGTCACTGACAGCCTACGGATTCATGTAGAGAAATCATCTGTGCGATCACAATTTGATGAGGCTTGGGAACTTCCCAGCGACATCCAGATCTGCTGTGAAAGTGACTCCACCAAGGAGAATTATAAGTTACAGCCTTCCAATAAATAACCCTCTCTTATGGGAACTATCCACTGAGGGTATGATATAATTTTTCTTCTAACACCTCTCTCTCCTTGCCTTCTCCATGACAAGGCAAATAACTATTGGGAGGGAGGGGGAGGTAGGAGGGATATATGAAAGCTCTGGTATGGTGTATTTGCCTCCTCCTGGTGGCCAGGTGATGTAATTCCCAAGTGTAAGGATTTTGGACTCTCACTACCATTAGAACGAAATTTCAGTATATGTTGTGTGGTTTGTTTTTGTTAGATTTTTAATAGCTGGGTATAGTGTTAACAGATCAGGAAAACTAACTGTGTTCTAGTCAAGGTAAAATGAGCAACAGGACACTCAGATAATCAGTACCTGTTGAGATAAGGCGACCATAAAGACTACAGCCCAGACAGACATCAGGCTGTATCCACCCATCACCAGCATCCGACGCCCAACACGGTCAATGAAAAGAGTCTGCAAAAGAGAGATAATCTAGAGCCTCACTGCTAGAGTAACAATACATAGATTATAGGCTTGCATAGGAAGTGGAGATGTTCAAATATAATTATTGGTAAGAAATCATGTTTAAATTTCTTCAAATGCCTCTTACACAGGTAAGCGAAGTGATGAGCTCGCAACTCCCAGTGCCAATTACAACATACGGAATCTTCTCAGATGGGATCTGAGCCTCTTGAAAGATGTAGGATGCGTAGAAATACATCTGGTTGGCAAAAAGGAGATAGGAAGATCAGAGTAAAAAATAAATAAAATAAAAAAACAAAAGAAAGAAAGAAAAAGAATAGGTAAATAGAATAAAGAAGAAAATAAAGCAGAAAGCAAATTAAGGTCATTTTAAAGGGACACTTAAAGTTGTTTTTAAATAGCATTTTACTTACTAGCCTCCCCAAGTCATTCAATATATTTACCCTATAGCATTCCCCAGTGAGACAAATTAGATTTTGCTCCCAGTCCTCTACTGAAGTTTGACTAAAAAAGGCAGCTTAAGCAGAGGTGTGAGAGTGACATTTTTTAAAGAGGTGGTACAGCTGTACAGCTCAGTGGGGAAAAAATGTAAATAATAAACAAAAAAACAGAATTTATGCTTACCTGATAAATTACTTTCTCCAACGGTGTGTCCAGTCCACGGCGTCATCCTTACTTGTGGGATATTCTCTTCCCCAACAGGAAATGGCAAAGAGTCCCAGCAAAGCTGGTCACATGATCCCTCCTAGGCTCCGCCCACCCCAGTCATTCGACCGACGGACAGGAGGAAATATATATAGGAGAAATCATATGATACCGTGGTGACTGTAGTTAGAGAAAATAATTCATCAGACCTGATTAAAAAAACCAGGGCGGGCCGTGGACCGGACACACCGTTGGAGAAAGTAATTTATCAGGTAAGCATAAATTCTGTTTTCTCCAACATTGGTGTGTCCTGTCCACGGCGTCATCCTTACTTGTGGGAACCAATACCAAAGCTTTAGGACACGGATGAAGGGAGGGAGCAAATCAGGTCACCTAAACGGAAGGCACCACAGCTTGCAAAACCTTTCTCCCAAAAATAGCCTCCGAAGAAGCAAAAGTATCAAATTTGTAAAATTTGGCAAAAGTGTGCAGTGAAGACCAAGTCGCTGCCTTACATATCTGGTCAACAGAAGCCTCGTTCTTGAAGGCCCATGTGGAAGCCACAGCCCTAGTGGAGTGAGCTGTGATTCTTTCAGGAGGCTGCCGTCCGGCAGTCTCATAAGCCAATCGGATGATGCTTTTAAGCCAAAAGGAAAGAGAGGTAGAAGTCGCTTTTTGACCTCTCCTTTTACCAGAATAAACAACAAACAAAGAAGATGTTTGTCTGAAATAGAATTTTAGAGCACGGACTACGTCCAAATTGTGTAACAAACGCTCCTTCTTTGAAACTGGATTCGGACACAAAGAAGGTACAACTATCTCCTGGTTAATATTTTTGTTAGAAACAACTTTAGGAAGAAAACCAGGCTTAGTACGCAGAACCACCTTATCTGCATGGAACACCAGATAAGGAGGAGAACACTGCAGAGCAGATAACTCTGAAACTCTTCTAGCAGAAGAGATTGCAACCAAAAACAAAACTTTCCAAGATAGTAACTTAATATCTACGGAATGTAAGGGTTCAAACGGAACCCCTTGAAGAACTGAAAGAACTAGATTTAAACTCCAGGGAGGAGTCAAAGGTCTGTAAACAGGCTTGATCCTAACCAGAGCCTGAACAAATGCTTGAACATCTGGCATAGCTGCCAGTCGTTTGTGTAGTAAGACAGATAAAGCAGAAATCTGTCCCTTTAGAGAACTTGCAGATAATCCTTTCTCCAAACCTTCTTGTAGAAAGGATAGAATCTTAGGAATCTTTATCTTGTTCCATGGCAATCCTTTGGATTCACACCAACAGATATATTTTTTCCATATTTTATGGTAAATTTTTCTAGTTACAGGCTTTCTAGCCTGAATCAGAGTATCTATTACAGAATCTGAAAACCCACGCTTTGATAAAATCAAGCGTTCAATCTCCAAGCCGTCAGCTGGAGGGAAACCAGATTTGGATGTTCGAATGGACCTTGAACAAGAAGGTCCTGTCTCAAAGGTAGCTTCCATGGTGGAGCCGATGACATATTCACCAGGTCTGCATACCAAGTCCTGCGTGGCAACGCAGGAGCTATCAAGATCACCGAAGCCCTCTCCTGATTGATCCTGGCTACCAGCCTGGGAATGAGAGGAAACGGTGGGAATACATAAGCTAGGTTGAAGGTCCAAGGTGCTACTAGTGCATCTACTAGAGTCGCCTTGGGATCCCTGGATCTGGACCCGTAGCAAGGAACCTTGAAGTTCTGACGAGACGCCATCAGATCCATGTCTGGAATGCCCCATAATTGAGTTATTTGGGCAAAGATTTCCGGATGGAGTTCCCACTCCCCCGGATGGAATGTCTGACGACTCAGAAAATCCGCTTCCCAATTTTCCACTCCTGGGATGTGGATCGCAGACAAGTGGCAGGAGTGATCCTCCGCCCATTGAATTATTTTGGTCACTTCTTCCATCGCCAGGGAACTCCTTGTTCCCCCCTGATGATTGATATATGCAACAGTCGTCATGTTGTCTGATTGAAACCTTATGAATTTGGCCTTTGCTAGTTGAGGCCAAGCTTTGAGAGCATTGAATATCGCTCTCAGTTCCAGAATGTTTATCGGGAGAAGAGATTCTTCCCGAGACCATAGACCCTGAGCTTTCAGGGGTTCCCAGACCGCGCCCCAGCCCACCAGGCTGGCGTCGGTCGTGACAATGACCCACTCTGGTCTGCGGAAGCTCATTCCCTGTGACAGATTGTCCAGGGTCAGCCACCAACGGAGTGAATCTCTGGTCTTTTGATCTACTTGAATCGTCGGAGACAAGTCTGTATAATCCCCATTCCACTGTCTGAGCATGCACAGTTGTAATGGTCTTAGATGAATTCGTGCAAAAGGAACTATGTCCATTGTTGCAACCATCAATCCTATTACTTCCATGCACTGCGCTATGGAAGGACGAAGAACAGAATGAAGTACTTGACAAGAGCTTAGAATTTTTGATTTTCTGACCTCTGTCAGAAAAATCCTCATTTCTAAGGAATCTATTATTGTTCCCAAGAAGGGAACTCTTGTTGACGGGGACAGAGAACTTTTTTCTTTGTTCACCTTCCATCCGTGAGATCTGAGAAAGGCTAGGACGATGTCCGTATGAGCCTTTGCTTTTGACAGAGACGACGCTTGAATCAGGATGTCGTCCAAGTAAGGTACTACTGCAATGCCCCTTGGTCTTAGAACCGCTAGAAGGGACCCTAGTACCTTTGTGAAAATCCTTGGAGCAGTGGCTAATCCGAATGGAAGTGCCACAAACTGGTAATGCTTGTCCAGAAAAGCGAACCTTAGGAACTGATGATGTTCCTTGTGGATAGGAATATGTAGGTACGCATCCTTTAAATCCACGGTAGTCATAAATTGATTTTCCTGGATAGTAGGTAGGATCGTTCGAATAGTTTCCATTTTGAACGATGGTACCCTGAGAAATTTGTTTAGGATCTTGAGATCCAAAATTGGTCTGAATGTTCCCTCTTTTTTGGGAACTATGAACAGGTTGGAATAAAAACCCATCCCTTGTTCTCTTATTGGAACTGGATGAATCACTCCCATCTTTAACAGGTCTTCTACACAAAGTAAGAATGCCTGTCTTTTTATTTGGTTTGAAGATAATTGAGACCTGTGAAACCTTCCCCTTGGGGGTAGTTCCTTGAATTCCAGGAGATAACCTTGAGAAACTATTTCTAGCGCCCAAGGATCCTGAAAATCTCTTGCCCAAGCCTGAGCAAAGAGAGAAAGTCTGCCCCCCACCAGATCCGGTCCCGGATCGGGGGCCATCCCTTCATGCTGTTTTGGTAGCAGTGGTAGGCTTCTTGGCCTGCTTACCCTTGTTCCAGCCTTGCATTGGTCTCCAGGCTGGTTTGGGTTGTGAAGTATTACCCTCTTGCTTAGAGGATGTAGAATTAGAGGCTGGTCCGTTTCTGCGAAAGGGACGAAAATTAGGCTTATTTTTAGCCTTAAAAGACCTATCCTGTGGGAGGGCGTGGCCCTTTCCCCCAGTGATGTCTGAAATAATCTCTTTCAAATCAGGTCCAAATAATGTTTTACCCTTGAAAGGAATGTTAAGCAATTTTGTCTTGGAAGACACATCCGCTGACCAAGACTTTAGCCAAAGCGCTCTGCGCGCCACGATAGCAAACCCTGAATTTTTCGCCGCTAATCTAGCTAATTGCAAAGCGGCATCTAAAATAAAAGAGTTAGCCAATTTAAGTGCTTGAACTCTGTCCATAACCTCCTCATACGAAGATTCTTTATTGAGCGACTTTTCTAGTTCCTCCAACCAGAAACACGCTGCCGTAGTGACAGGAACAATGCATGAAATTGGTTGTAGAAGGTAACCTTGCTAAACAAAAATCTTTTTAAGCAAACCCTCTAATTTTTTATCCATAGGATCTTTGAAAGCACAACTATCTTCGATAGGAATAGTAGTGCGTTTGTTTAGAGTAGAAACCGCCCCCTCGACCTTGGGGACTGTCTGCCATAAGTCCTTTCTGGGGTCGACTATAGGAAATAATTTCTTAAATATAGGGGGGGGGACAAAAGGTATGCCGGGCCTTTCCCACTCTTTATTTACTATGTCCGCCACCCGCTTGGGTATAGGAAAAGCGTCGGGGGCACCGGAACCTCTAGGAACTTGTCCATCTTACATAACTTCTCTGGAATGACCAAATTGTCACAATCATCCAGAGTAGATAATACCTCCTTAAGCAGTGCGCGGAGATGTTCTAATTTAAATTTAAATGTCACAACATCAGGTTCAGCTTGATGAGAAATCTTTCCTGAATCTGAAATTTCTCCCTCAGACAAAACCTCCCTCATGGCCCCTTCAGATTGGTGTGAGGGTATGACAGAACAATTATCATCAGCGTCCTCTTGCTCTTCAGTGTTTAAAACAGAGCAATCGCGCTTTCTCTGATAAGTAGGCATTTTGGATAAAAGATTTGCTATAGAGTTATCCATTACAGCCGTTAATTGTTGCATGGTAATAAGTATTGGCGCACTAGATGTACTAGGGGCCTCCTGTGTGGGCAAAACTGGTGTAGACACAGTAGGGGATGATGTAGTATCATGTTTACTCCCCTCATTTGAGGAATCATCTTGGGCAATATCATTATCTGTGGCATTACTGTCCTTACTTTGTTTGGACACTATGGCACAATTATCACATAAATTTAAATGGGGAGACACATTGGCTTTCATACATATAGAACATAGCTTATTTGATGGTACAGACATGTTAAACAGGCTTAAACTTGTCAACAAAGCACAAAAAACGTTTTAAAATAAAACCGTTACTGTCACTTTAAATTTCAAACTGAAAACACTTTATTACTGAATATGTGAAAAAGTATGAAGGAATTGTTCAAAATTCACCAAAATTTCACCACAGTGTCTTAAAGCATTAAAAGTATTGCACACCAAATTTCAGAGCTTTAACCCTTAAAATAACGGAACCGGAGCCGTTTTTACATTTAACCCCTATACAGTCCCAGCTATATGCTTTGCTGAGACCCAACCAAGCCCAGAGGGGAATACGATACCAAATGATGCCTTCTATAAGCTTTTTCAGTGATTCTTAGCTCCTCACACATGCATCTGCATGCCTTGCTCTCCAAAAACAACTGCGCATTAGTGGCGCGAAAATGAGGCTCTGTCTATAACTAGAAAAGGCCCCCATCTGAAAAAGGTGTCCAACACAGTGCCTGCCGTTTTTCTAAACAATCCCCAAGATTATAATAACCATTATTAGTTGGAATCTGCATAATATGCCTAGTAAAGCAATCGTTTTAGCCCAGAAAAACGTCTACCAGTTTTTTAAGCCCTTTTTGAAGCCCTTTATTCTCTTATGTTTAACTAAGAAAATGGCTTACCGGTCCCCATGAGGGGAAATGACAGCCTTCCAGCATTACATGGTCTTGTTAGAAATATGGCTAGTCATACCTTAAGCAGAAAGGTCTGCTAACTGTTTCCCCCAACTGAAGTTACTTCATCTCAACAGTCCTGTGTGGAAACAGCAATCGATTTTAGTAACTGTCTGCTAAAATCATCTTCCTTCATCCTTTTTCTGTTTCAGAGTAAATAGTACATACCAGCACTATTTTAAAATAACAAACACTTGATAGAAGAATAAAAACTACATTTAAACACCAAAAAAACTCTTAACCATCTCCGTGGAGATGTTGCCTGTGCAACGGCAAAGAGAATGACTGGGGTGGGCGGAGCCTAGGAGGGATCATGTGACCAGCTTTGCTGGGACTCTTTGCCATTTCCTGTTGGGGAAGAGAATATCCCACAAGTAAGGATGACGCCGTGGACCGGACACACCAATGTTGGAGAAATAGCATATATGATATATGCAAATATTGGGTTAAAACTCAATAACAATATAAGAGGTAGAGGCAGTGATGGATGAGAAGAGAGCTGTTGATAGAGGAAAATAGAAGTTGTAAGATATGATCAGACAAAAAATAGCTTGTCATAAAAAATGATTTCCATTCTTCTGATATTTCTTAAAGGGACATTAAACACTTTGAGATGGTAATATAAAATGATACATTGTATATAATAAAACAACTCTGCAATATTCTTTCATTATTTATTTTGTCCTCTTTGCCTGTAATTCCATTCTGAAATTGTGAGCTTTTCAGTTCCTGTTAGAAATGGAAGTGCAGAACACTGCTAAATCCAGCACAACCATTGGCTGCACACTCTAATGACCTATTTATAACAGTCCCTAATTGGCCACAGCAGAGAAGGTAACACAAGTTACAACATGGCAGCTCCCAGTGTTTTATAGACACTAAAACTTTACACTTATTTTGTCACTTTTTAAACAACTAATGAAACTTTAAAAAATACATCTACATGTTATTCTCAGACTAAATCTTTTCTTTGAATGCATCATTCTATCTAGCATGTATTTAGTGTTTAATGTCCCTTTAAGGAGGTCATTCAGAATTTGAAAATTAATTTGTCAGCAATTTTCTATAAGGGATGTCTGCAGGGCAGAAGAGTAGTAGCTGGGCATTACCTTAAAGGGAGAGTATACACCTTAATCATCTTAAAGTCTTACGATTAAGCTCCAAATATCCTTCTGCACCCTTGCTATATTATGCAGCAGTAACAGTAAAAAAAGTTATTTTAAAATGACTTAACTGCTTCATTAACGGCTAATTGGATTCAACAGTCTGTCAATGTTATTCAGCAGAGTGCCTAGATGCAGCACAGATTGTGATGTCATCAGTGGCAAGAGCTTGGCAGCCATTTCAAAGTGACCAGAAACAATAGTCATTTTAAAAACTTTTTTACTGTTACTGCTTCATAATATAGAAAGGGCACAGGAGCAGAGGATATTTGCATCTTAATCTAAAGTAAGACTTTAAGATGAATAAGGTGTAGACTGTCCTTTTAAACTTACATAAAGTAAATATCTAGAGCTACTGCTACAAGACAGTAGCGGCACAAAAAATGCTTTTTTACATACTTTTTGTCTGACACAGATATTAATAAACTGACTAGGAAATTAAAGTGCACTATTTTTAAAACTTTTATTGTATTTCCCACCTAAATTTTAGGTTTTAATGCTTTTTCACCTGCAGAAAATGCAGAAATAGAGGAGATGAAGCAGTGATGGAGGAGAATAGAAGAAGTGATACAAGAGAAAAAGCATTGATGGAGGAGAGCAGATGCAGTGATAGACAAGAAGAAGCAGTGATGGAGGAGAGCAGAGGAAGTGATAGACAAGAAGAAGCATTGATGGAGGAGAGCAGATGCAGTGATAGAGAAGAGCAGTGGCAATGATAGTGGGGAAGAAGCAGTGATCTATTGATATTGGTCTATTTATACTTCACATTAACTTACGTTTAAATTTGCCCCCATTAAAAACATTATAGGGCATAATTTATTATCCCCCTATTTTTACTTACAAAAAAACACACATTGATATATGCTTTCCCAGAAGTAGTGATGGAGGAGAAGAAGCAGTGATGCAGGAGAACAAAGGCAGTGATGAAAGAAAGTAGAGGCAGTAATAAAGGAGAAGCCGTGATGGAGGAGTGTAGAGGCAGTGATAGACGAGAAGAAGCAGTGATGGAGGAGAGCAGACGAAGTGATAGACAAGAAGAAACAGTGATGGAGGAGTGTAGAGGCAGTGATAGACAAGAAGAAGTAGTGATAGAGGAGAGTAGAGGCAGTGATAGACGAGAAGAAGCAGTGATGGAGGAGAGCAGACGAAGTGATAGACGAGAAGAAGCAGTGATGGAGGAGAGCAGAGGAAGTGATAGACAAGAAGAAGCAGTGATGGAGGAGAGCAGAGGAAGTGATAGACAAGAAGAAGCAGTGATGGAGGAGAGCAGAGGAAGTGATAGACGAGAAGAAGCAGTGATGGAGGAGAGCAGAGGAAGTGATAGACAAGAAGAAGCAGTGATGGAGGAGAGCAGAGGAAGTGATAGACAAGAAGAAGCAGTGATGGAGGAGAGCAGAGGAAGTGATAGACGAGAAGAAGCAGTGATGGAGGAGAGCAGAGGAAGTGATAGACAAGATGAAGCAGTGATGGAGGAGAGCAGAGGAAGTGATAGACGAGAAGAAGCAGTGATGGAGGAGAGCAGAGGAAGTGATAGACAAGAAGAAGCAGTGATGGAGGAGAGCAGAGGAAGTGATAGACAAGAAGAAGCAGTGATGGAGGAGAGCAGAGGAAGTGATAGACAAGAAGAAGCAGTGATGGAGGAGAGCAGAGGAAGTGATAGACAAGAAGAAGCAGTGATGGAGGAGAGCAGAGGAAGTGATAGACAAGAAGAAGCAGTGATGGAGGAGAGCAGAGGAAGTGATAGACGAGAAGAAGCAGTGATAGAGGAGAAGAAGCAGTGATGGAGGAGAGCAGAGGAAGTGATAGACAAGAAGAAGCAGTGATAGAGGAGAGTAGAGGCAGTGATAGACGAGAAGAAGCAGTGATGGAGGAGAGCAGAGGAAGTGATAGACAAGAAGAAGCAGTGATGGAGGAGAGCAGAGGAAGTGATAGACGAGAAGCAGTGATGGAGGAGAGCAGAGGAAGTGATAGACAAGAAGAAGCAGTAATGGAGGAGAGTAGAGGAAGTGATAGACAAGAAGAAGCAGTGATGGAGGAGAGCAGAGGAAGCGATAGACAAGAAGAAGCAGTAATGGAGGAGAGCAGAGGCAGTGATAGACAAGAAGAAGCAGTGATAGAGGAGAGTAGAGGCAGTGATAGATGAGAAGAAGCAGTGATAGAGGAGAGCAAAGGCAGTGATAGAGGAGTAGCAGTGATGGAGGAGATCAGACAGCAGTCATGAAGGAAAGTAAAGGCAGTGATAGAGGAGAAGCAGTGATGGAGGAAAGAAGAGGCGATGATAAAGGAAAAAGAAGCAGTGATGCAGGAGAACAAAGGCAGTGATGAAAGAAAGTAGAGGCAGTAATAAAGGAGAAGCCGTGATGGAGGAGTGTAGAGGCAGTGATAGACGAGAAGAAGCAGTGATGGAGGAGAGCAGAGGAAGTGATAGACGAGAAGAAGCAGTGATAGAGGAGAGTAGAGGCAGTGATAGACGAGAAGAAGCAGTGATGGAGGAGAGCAGAGGAAGTGATAGACAAGAAGAAGCAGTGATAGAGGAGAGTAGAGGCAGTGATAGACGAGAAGAAGCAGTGATGGAGGAGAGCAGAGGAAGTGATAGACAAGAAGAAGCAGTGATGGAGGAGAGCAGAGGAAGTGATAGACGAGAAGAAGCAGTGATGGAGGAGAGCAGAGGAAGTGATAGACAAGAAGAAGCAGTAATGGAGGAGAGCAGAGGCAGTGATAGACAAGAAGAAGCAGTGATAGAGGAGAGTAGAGGCAGTGATAGATGAGAAGAAGCAGTGATAGAGGAGAGCAAAGGCAGTGATAGAGGAGTAGCAGTGATGGAGGAGATCAGACAGCAGTCATGAAGGAAAGTAAAGGCAGTGATAGAGGAGAAGCAGTGATGGAGGAAAGAAGAGGCGATGATAAAGGAAAAAGAAGCAGTGATGCAGGAGAACAAAGGCAGTGATGAAAGAAAGTAGAGGCAGTAATAAAGGAGAAGCCGTGATGGAGGAGTGTAGAGGCAGTGATAGACGAGAAGAAGCAGTGATGGAGGAGAGCAGAGGAAGTGATAGACGAGAAGAAGCAGTGATAGAGGAGAGTAGAGGCAGTGATAGACGAGAAGAAGCAGTGATGGAGGAGAGCAGAGGAAGTGATAGACAAGAAGAAGCAGTGATAGAGGAGAGTAGAGGCAGTGATAGACGAGAAGAAGCAGTGATGGAGGAGAGCAGAGGAAGTGATAGACAAGAAGAAGCAGTGATGGAGGAGAGCAGAGGAAGTGATAGACGAGAAGCAGTGATGGAGGAGAGCAGAGGAAGTGATAGACAAGAAGAAGCAGTAATGGAGGAGAGTAGAGGAAGTGATAGACAAGAAGAAGCAGTGATGGAGGAGAGCAGAGGAAGCGATAGACAAGAAGAAGCAGTAATGGAGGAGAGCAGAGGCAGTGATAGACAAGAAGAAGCAGTGATAGAGGAGAGTAGAGGCAGTGATAGATGAGAAGAAGCAGTGATAGAGGAGAGCAAAGGCAGTGATAGAGGAGTAGCAGTGATGGAGGAGATCAGACAGCAGTCATGAAGGAAAGTAAAGGCAGTGATAGAGGAGAAGCAGTGATGGAGGAAAGAAGAGGCGATGATAAAGGAAAAAGAAGCAGTGATGCAGGAGAACAAAGGCAGTGATGAAAGAAAGTAGAGGCAGTAATAAAGGAGAAGCCGTGATGGAGGAGTGTAGAGGCAGTGATAGACGAGAAGAAGCAGTGATGGAGGAGAGCAGAGGAAGTGATAGACGAGAAGAAGCAGTGATAGAGGAGAGTAGAGGCAGTGATAGACGAGAAGAAGCAGTGATGGAGGAGAGCAGAGGAAGTGATAGACAAGAAGAAGCAGTGATAGAGGAGAGTAGAGGCAGTGATAGACGAGAAGAAGCAGTGATGGAGGAGAGCAGAGGAAGTGATAGACAAGAAGAAGCAGTGATGGAGGAGAGCAGAGGAAGTGATAGACGAGAAGAAGCAGTGATGGAGGAGAGCAGAGGAAGTGATAGACAAGAAGAAGCAGTGATGGAGGAGAGCAGAGGAAGTGATAGACGAGAAGCAGTGATGGAGGAGAGCAGAGGAAGTGATAGACAAGAAGAAGCAGTAATGGAGGAGAGTAGAGGAAGTGATAGACAAGAAGAAGCAGTGATGGAGGAGAGCAGAGGAAGCGATAGACAAGAAGAAGCAGTAATGGAGGAGAGCAGAGGCAGCGATAGACAAGAAGTAGCAGTGATAGAGGAGAGTAGAGGCAGTGATAGATGAGAAGAAGCAGTGATAGAGGAGAGCAAAGGCAGTGATAGAGGAGTAGCAGTGATGGATGAGATCAGACAGCAGTCATGAAGGAAAGTAAAGGCAGTGATAGAGGAGAAGCAGTGATGGAGGAAAGAAGAGGCAATGATAAAGGAAAAAGAAGCAGTGATGGAGGAGAGCAGATGAAGTGATAAAGGAGAAGAAGCAGTGATGGAGGAGAGCAGACAGCAGTGATGAAGGAGAGAAAGGCAGTGATATAAGAGAAGCAGTGGAGGAGAGCAGAGGCAGCGATAGATGAGAAGAAGCAGTGATAGAGGAGAGGAGATGATAGAGAAGCAGTGATGGAGGGGAGTAGAAGCAGTGATAGAGGAGAAAAAGCAGTGATAGAGAAAAAGTGAGCAGAGGCAGAGATAGAGGAGAAGAAGCAGTGATGAAGGAAAGGAGAGCAGATGCAGTGATAGACAAGAGTAGAGGCAGTGAAAGATGAGAAGAAATAGTGATAGAAGAGAGGAGAGGCAATGATAGAGAAGAAGCAGTGATGGAGGAGAGCAGAGGTAGTGATAGATAAGTAGCAGTGATGGAGGAGAGAAGACAGCAGTCATAAGGAAAGAAAAAGCAGTAAAAGAGGAGAGCAGAGGCAGTGATAGATGAGAAGAAGCAATGATGGAGAAGAGCAGAGGCAGTGATAGAGGAGAATAAGTAGTGGCGAAGGAGACTATAGGCAGTGATAGACGAGAAGAGGCAGTGATAGATGAGAAGAAGCAGCGATGGAGAAGAGCAGAGGCAGTGATAGAGAAGAAAAAGCAGTAAAAGAGGAGAGCAGAGGCAGTGATAGATGAGAAGAAGCAATGATGGAGAAGAGTAGAGGCAGTGATAGACGAGAATAAGTAGTGGTGAAGGAGAGCAGAGGCACTGATAGTGATGGAGGAGAGCAGAGGCAGTGATAGACCAGAAGAAGCAGTGATAGAGGAGAGCAGAGGCAGTGATAGATGAGAAGAAGCAGTGATGGAGGAGAAGAAGCAGTGATGGAGGAGAGCAGAGGCATGGATAGTGATAGAGGAGAAGAAGCAGTGATGGAGGAGAGCAGAGGCACTGATAGTGATAGAGGAAAAGAAGCAGTGATGGAGGAGAGCAGAGGCACTGATAGTGATAGAGGAAAAGAAGTAGTGATTGAGGAGAGCAGAGGACATGATAGAGAATTAGAAGCAGTGATGAGGAGAGCAGAGGAAGTGATAGAGAATTAGAAGCAGTGATGGAGGAGAGCAGATGCAGTGATAGATGAGAAGTAGTCATGGTACATATTTTAGTCATGATTCAGATTCAGTGATGGAGGAGAGCAGAGGCAGTGATAGTGATAGAGGAGAAGAAGCAATGATGGAGGAGAGCAGAGGCAGTGATAGAGGAGAAGCAGTGATGGAGGAAAGCAGAGGCAGTGATAGACAAGAAGAAGTAGTGATCGAGGAGAGCAGAGGAAGTGATAGAGAATTAGAAGCAGTGATGGGGGAGAGCAGATGCAATGATAGATGAGAAGCAGTGATGGAGGAGAGCAGATCCAGTGATGGAGGAGAAGAAGCAGTGATGGAGGAGAGCATAGCCTGTGATTGCTGAGAAGAACCAGTGATGGAGGAGAGCAGAGGCAGTGATTGCTGAGAAGAAGCAGTGATGGAGGAGAGCAATCACTGCCTCTGCTTTCCTCCATCACTGCTTCTTCTCAGCAATCACTGCCTCTGCTCTCCTCCATCACTGGTTCTTCTCAGCAATCACAGGCTATGCTCTCCTCCATCACTGCTTCTAATTCTCTATCACTTCCTCTGCTCTCCTCGATCACTACTTCTTGTCTATCACTGCTTCTGCTCTCCTCCAACACTGCTTCTTCTCAGCAGAGGCAGTGATTGCTGAGAAGCAGTGATGGAGGAGAGCAGATGTAGTGATAGAGAAGAAGTAGCCATGGTACATATTTTAGTCCAGTTGGTCATAATGCTGTATAAACAAATCTTCTTATTTAGAAACGCTTAATAGCGTAACAAACATACATACAGGTATCCAGGATAAGTAATTAAAAACTTTAATAAAAAACATGTTAATGTTTTTTTTTTATTACATCCACATTACTATATCATGCACATTGTGACCAATTGGCTTACACTATGTGGCACCCTTGTCTGTTTTATTCTAGGAAGTCTGATATTTGAGGAGATACTTGAAACCTTTAACCAGGGAGCAGTCTGAACTGGGATTAGGAACTACATTTCTACAGGATTGTGTGGGACGTTATGTTGAACTTTATTATTGGTGAGGATATGTATGAGATTTTTATTGAATATTTTATATAGCAGTGGTATAGTACGCACCTGAATTTCTCACAGTTTTGTGAGTTTGATAGTATAATGAAGAAGAAGCAAAGATGGAAGAGAGTAGAGGCAGTGATTGAGCAGAAGAAGCCGTGATGGAGAAGAGCAGTGGCGGTGATAGAAGAGAAGAGGTAGTGACAAAGGAGAAATTGATGTGTTGGAGGAGAGCAAAGGCAGTGATAGAGCAGTAACATAGGAGAAGAGGTAGTAAAAAAGAGGAGCAGTGATGGAGCAGAGAGAGCAGAGGCAGTGACAGGTGAAGAGGTGGTGATTCAGGACAAGAAGGAGCAGCTGCATCAATGGAGGAAAGAAGGAAAGTGACCAGTTTCTTTCTTTTACCGAGTCATTGCCACAAAGCTGCATGGCACTGCTTAAAACCACTATAGTGATAAGCTGCCACCTTAGCTTTGGTTCTCGGATCAGCTCCCATAGGCTCTTTGGTTTCTGCCCTTTGGTAGCAGCCTGTTCTGCCAACATCTCTTCCATTTCACTGCTGAGATCACAGTGACCACGAAACCGCTGCAATGCTGCAGGAAGCAATGTAAGAACATAAAAAACAAATGATAGAAACTTGTTCAAATGAAATCATTCTGTTGTACTTGTTTTATAAACATGGATTGATCTGGTTTACAATCTAATGCAAGGAAACAGGAAAGAAAGAAAGAAAGAAAGAAAGAAAGAAAGAAAGAAAGAAAGAAAGAAAGAAAGAAAGAAAGAAAGAAAGAAAGAAAGAAAGAAAGAAAGAAAGAAAGAAAGAAAGAAAGAAAGAAAGAAAGAAAGGAAAGATTATACGAGATAGGAAATTGTATATTATGTGGTCAATGTTTTGCTTTTTAATCAAATTTAATTTGCTTTATTTAATAAAGAGTTTTAAAAGACCCAAATTCCTTACCACAAACACAGGAATCCTTGTCCTTTAGGTCTATAAGCAGATATCGGGGGCTTTCTGGAAGCCATGGAAGAACCAAAAGCTGTAGGACACCTGGAACTACATTACTGGCCAAAAGGAGAGGCCACATTTCCTCGCTGCCCAGGATCTCCCTGTGAAAGTAGAGACCACTGAATAACGCTCTTTCATTAATGATATACTTAATGAATAGCTAGTATTTAATCATACTATATACTTCACTGAATGAGTAACCAACCATTATTACTCAAATGAGCTCCTGAATAGTGAAACAGTACTGTCTGTGACTAGGCTTGAATGCCTCAAGCTTTCAACATGTACAGTAGTTTCAGTTACAATAGTGAAAAATATGTTGTAACAATTAAAGAATGAATAAAAGCTGTATTTTTTCATTTGGATGTTTAGAGTTACATTGATCTGTCTGTCAGATTGCTCTCTTTTAGTGCCTAACAGTCTATTCCTCCCAGTTGGCTTATTGAGCCTGTTACCATGGTAATCTCAAGCAAGCCATTAGCTATTTTTTTCTTTTGTTTGGTTTTATTTATAATTCACATTAACCTAACTTTACATTTGCCCCCATTAAAAACATTATAGGGCATTATTTATAACCCCCAAACCCTATTTTTATTTACAAAAAACACACACATTGAGACACGCTTTTTCTTCTATTAGGTAAAATGTAGTTCCCTCAACAGAGAAAAGGGAAAATTGACAATGACAACTAATGCTCATTGTAAAAAAAGATAAGAAATAAAGTATAGAGAAAATCTGAAATACATTATATATACAATTTCCATGAGGATAATTTCTAAGCGCCATTTCCCAACCTAGATCTCATCACTATACCCATATAAAGCCCTGCCTTAGTTATCCCCTTATTATGGGTGACAGGTTTTCCAACATACCATTAACGTCTAAAAAACATAATTTATGTAAGAACTTACCTGATAAATTCATTTCATTCATAGTGGCAAGAGTCCATGAGCTAGTGACGTATGGGATATACAGTCATATGCAAAAGTTTAGGCACCCCTGACAATTTCCATGATTTTCATTTATAAATAATTGGGAGTTTGGATCAGCAATTTAATTTTGATCTATCAAATAACTGAAGAACACAGTAATATTTCAGTAGTGAAATGAGGTTTATTGGATAAACAGAAAATGTGCAATATGCATCAAAATTAGACAGGTGCATAATTTTGGGCACCCCAACAGAAACTCAATTATTGTTTCATCAGTCCACAGCACCTTCTTCCAAAATAAAGGTGGCTTGTCCAAATGTGTGTTTGTGGCGTGTGTGCAGAAAAGGCACAGTGACACCATCTGCAGCAAGATGATGTTGTAGGTCTTTAGAGGTGATCTGTGGGCTGTTTTTGACCGTTCTCACCATCCTTTGCCTCCCCAATATTTTACTTGGCCTGGCACTTCTGGCCTTAACAACAACTGTGCCTGTGGTTTTCCATTTCCTCACTATGTTCCTCACAGTGGACACTGACAGCTTAAATATCTTTGATAGCTTTTTGTAGCCTTCCCCTAAACCATAATGTTGAACAATCTTTGTTTTCAGGTAATTTGAGAGTTGTTTTGAGGCACCCATGTTGCCACTCTTCAGAGGAGAGTCAAAGAGAACAACAACTTGCAATTGGCCACCTTAAATACCTGTTCTCATGATTGGATGCACCTGTCTATGAAGTTCAAGGCTTAATGGGCTCACCAAACCAATTGTGTGTTCCAATTAATCAGTGCTAGGTAGTTACAGGTATTCAAATCAATAAAATGACAAGTGTGCCCAAATTTATGCAACTGTCTATTTTCGTTTGGATGCATATTGCACATTTTCTGTTAATCCAATAAACCTCATTTTACTACTGAAATATTACTGTGTCCTTCGGTTATTTGATAGATCAAAATGAAATTGCTGATCCAAACACCCAATTATTTATAAATGAAAATCATGGAAATTGTCAGGGGTGCCTAAACTTTTGCATATGACTGTACATTCCTACCAGAAGGGGGCAAAGTTTCCCAAACCTCAAAAGCCTATAAATACACCTCCCACCTCACTCATACATCAGTTTAACGTATAACCAAGTAGTGAGGTGTAAAAAAAAAAAAGAGTAAAAATCATAACCACAAAAAAATAGGGTGGGTCTCATGGACTCTTGCCACTATGGAAGAAATGAATTTATCAGCTAAGTTCTTACATAAATTATGTTTTCTTTCATGTAAGTGGCAAGAATCCATGAGCTAGTGACGTATGGGATATAATACCCAAGATGTGGAAGTCCACTAGTTACTAGAGAGGGAGGGATAAAATAAAACCAGCTATATCCGCTGAGAAATTAAATCCAAAAAAATAATTACGTTTTCTTAAAAATTTCAAAAAACTCAAATCAAAGGCTCTAGCATCAAACTGAGACAGCTGCCTGAAGAACTTTCTACCCAAGGCTGCTTCTGAAGAAGCAAACACATCAAAATGGTAAAATTTTGTAAATGTATGCAAAGAAGACCAAGTTTCTGCTTTGCAAATTTGATCAACTGAAGCTTCGTTCTAGAAAGCACAAGAAGTGGCAACTGATCCAGTATAATGAGCTGTAATTCGCTGAGGCGGAGACAGCCCCGCCTCCAAATAAGCTTTGTGAATCAAAAGTTTCAACCAATATCAGCCAACATCATAGAACTAAACTTAAAAATATTATATAGATGGTACATGACCCCTGTCAGGGTACATAAACTCTTCAACACACAAAGTACAACATGTTGGCGCTGTGGTCTAGACAGGGGGACTATGTCACACATATGGTGGTCCTGCACCAATATAGCCCCAGTATGGGAAAAGATAGCAGCAGAAGCCTCCAAGGTACTGGGTAGAGAACTACCAACTGACCCCAAATTATGGCTTTTCCTCTGCACACCTAACAGGTTCACAACAGCACAAAGAAAGATGCTACACATTCTGAGTAGTGGTATGAAAATCTTAATGGCACAGAAGTGGAAGTCACGAGAGGTTCCTACCATAGCGCAGTGGGTCCACAAATGTAGTGACATTGTAAGACTGGAGGAATATCACTACATTAAGATCAAATGTATAAATATGTATGTCCAGATACAGTTGATGTGGGACGAGTATGTGAGACAGAAATTTATGTTCCAAGGGTCAGATAGTGGGATAATTAACCCCTGAGAGCTAACCAGCAGTTTTTCTTTCTGTGTCAGTTTTTTTTTCTTTTTTTTTTTTTTTCGTTTGCTTTTATTGATGTTCTTCTTTGTTTTAATGTTATATGTATAACCACGTAAGGAAAGGCATATAATGTATGATCTCCATTGGTTCACTCTGTTGTAATAATACATGCGACAACTGTATATTAGATTTATGTATTTGAACAATGGATGTTATTGCACTTCTTTTTGTATGATGGATGCACAATAAAAATGTATTTTAAAAAAAAAAAAAGTTTCAACCAATATGCCAGAGAAATGGCAGAGACTTTCTGAACTTCCCTGGAACCAGAAAAAATAACAAATAGACTAGAAGTCTATCTGAAATCTTTAGTAGCCTCACCATAATATTTCAAAGCTCTTACCACATCTAAAGAATGTAAAGATCTTTCAAGAGTATTCTTAGGATTAGGACACAAGGAAGAAACAACAATTTCCCTATTAATGTTGTTAGAATTCACAACTTTAGGCAAAAATTTGATCAAAGTCCGCAAAACAGCTTTATCTTGATGGAAAATCAGATAGGGAGACTCACAAGAGATAGCAGAAACTCTTTTAGCAGAAGAGATAGCCAAAAGAAATAACACTTTCCAAGAAAGTAATTTAATATGCAGATAATCCATAGGCTCAAATGTAGAAGCCTGTAAAATCTTCAATACCAAATTGAGTCTTCAAGGAGGAGAAATAGATTTAACAACAGGTTTGATACGAGTCAAAGCCTGAACAAAACAGTAATTGTCAGGAAGCTTAGCAATCTTTCTATGAAATAAGACAGAAAGAGCAGAAATTTGTCCTTTCAAAGTATTTGCAAACAACCCTTTATCCAAACCATCCTGAAGAAACTGTAAAATCCTAGGAAGTCTGAAAGAATGCCAAGAATAATCATGTGTCAGGTTAGGAAAAGTCCAGAGGAAGACCCAAATGCTAGGGCGAACTTAAACAACACCCTTGCACTCTGAGTTTAATCCAGGACGTGACCCCACGACAACCTCTAAAAAACAATGTACTCATGATATGGAGCAGGGTTAGCTGAGTCCAAAGTAATTCAAGATATCAGCCAAATAGACTTCTGAGTAAGGAACTGGTTTCAGGAAATGTCTTCCACAGAATCAGGAGAGCAGGGATAGTCCACTTATACTCAGACAGAGGAAGGGTAAACAAGAAACAGTTAATAATGCAGGAGTAGGTAACTTGTTATCAGGCAGTTTGAGGGTTAATACTGTGTAGTCAGTCCTTGAAGAGTTTGGCAACAGGTTATCAGGCAGTTTGTAGGTTTATACTGAATAGTCAGTACATGCAGAGTTAGATAACAGGATAAAAGGTAGTTTGAGGGTTAATACAGATTAATCAGTACTTGCAGAGATTGGCAACAGGTTGTCATGCAGTTTGAGAGTTTCACAGAATAGACAGTTCTTGCAATGTTTGGCAACAGGATATCAAGTAGTTAGAAGGTTTACACTGAATAAACAGTATTTGCAGAGTTTTGGCAACAGGTAAACAAGCATATTGAGAGATTCACAGAATAAATAGTACTTGCAATGTTCGACAACAGGTTATCAGGAAGTTAGAGGGTTAACCCAGGATTAGTGATGCACTGAAATGGAAATTCTGGACCGAAACCGAATCCGAAAATCTGGGATGCACTTGGCCCGAAAACCGAAACTGATACCGAAAATGTATTTTTTCAAATTATTTTCAAATTATTTTTTTTTTATTTTATTTTTTTGCATATTTAGAGCCAATAAAAAAAGCCCACACTTTTATTGAAAGTAACACACTAAGGCCTAGATTTGGAGTTTGGCGGTAGATGGGCTGTTAACGCTCCGCAGGCTTTTTTCTGGCCGCACCATAAAATTAACTCTGGTATCGAGAGTTCAAAAAAAGGCTGCGTTAGGCTCCAAAAAAGGAGCGTAGAGCATTTTTACCGCAAATGCAACTCTCGATACCAGAGTTGCTGACGGACGCGGCCAGCCTCAAAAACGTGCTCGTGCACGATTCCCCCATAGGAAACAATGGGGCTGTTTGAGCTGAAAAAAAACCTAACACCTGCAAAAAAGCAGCGTTCAGCTCCTAACGCAGCCCCATTGTTTTCTATGGGGAAACACTTCCTACGTCTGCACCTAACACCCTAACATGTACCCCGAGTCTAAACACCCCTAACCTTACACTTATTAACCCCTAATCTGCCGCCCCCGCTATCGCTGACACCTGCATTATATTATTAACCCCTAATCTGCCGCTCCGTAAACCGCCGCAATTTACATTATCCCTATGTACCCCTAATCTGCTGCCCCTAACACCGCCGACCCCTATATTATATTTATTAACCCCTAATCTGCCCCCCTCAACGTCGCCGACACCTGTCTACACTTATTAACCCCTAATCTGCCGAGCGGACCGCACCGCTACTATAATAAATGTATTAACCCCTAACCCGCCTCACTAACCCTATCATAAATAGTATTAACCCCTAATCTGCCCTCCCTAACATCGCCGACACCTAACTTCAATTATTAACCCCTAATCTGACGACCGGAGCTCATCGCTACTATAATAAATGGATTAACCCCTAAAGCTAAGTCTAACCCTAACACTAACACCCCCCTAACTTAAATATAATTTAAATCTAACGAAATTAATTAACTCTTATTAAATAAATTATTCCTATTTAAAGCTAAATACTTACCTGTAAAATAAATCCTAATATAGCTACAATATAAATTATAATTATATTATAGCTATTTTAGGATTAATATTTATTTTACAGGTAACTTTGTAATTATTTTAACCAGGTACAATAGCTATTAAATAGTTAAGAACTATTTAATAGTTACCTAGTTAAAATAATAACAAAATTACCTGTAAAATAAATCCTAACCTAAGTTATAATTAAACCTAACACTACCCTATCAATAAATTAATTAAATAAACTACCTACAATTACCTACAATTAACCTAACACTACACTATCAATACATAAATTAAATACAATTGCTACAAATAACTACAATGAAATAAACTAACTAAAGTACAAAAAATAAAAAAGAACTAAGTTACAAAAAATAAAAAAATATTTACCAACATTAGAAAAATATTACAACAATTTTAAACTAATTACACCTACTCTAAGCCCCCTAATAAAATAACAAAGACCCCCAAAATAAAAAATTCCCTACCCTATTCTAAATTAATAAATGTAAAAGCTCTTTTACCTTACCAGCCCTGAACAGGGCCCTTTGCGGGGCATGCCCCAAGAAAATCAGCTCTTTTGCCTGTAAAAAAAAACATACAATACCCCCCCCCAACATTACAACCCACCACCCACATACCCCTAATCTAACCCAAACCCCCCTTAAATAAACCTAACACTAAGCCCCTGAAGATCTTCCTACCTTGTCTTCACCATCCAGGTATCACCGATCAGTCCTGGCATCCGGTGCTGAAGAGGTCCAGAAGAGGCTCCAAAGTCTTCCTCCTATCCGGCAAGAAGAGGACATCCGGACCGGCAAACATCTTCATCCAAGCGGCATCTTCTATCTTCTTCCATCCGGTGCGGAGCGGGTCCATCTTGAAGCAGCCGACGCGGATCCATCCTCTTCTTCCGTTGTCTCCCGACGAATGACGGTTCCTTTAAGGGACGTCATCCAAGATGGCGTCCCTCGAATTCCGATTGGCTGATAGGATTCTATCAGCCAATCGGAATTAAGGTAGGAATATTCTGATTGGCTGATGGAATCAGCCAATCAGAATCAAGTTCAATCCGATTGGCTGATCCAATCAGCCAATCAGATTGAGCTCGCATTCTATTGGCTGATCGGAACAGCCAATAGAATGCGAGCTCAATCTGATTGGCTGATTGGATCAGCCAATAGGATTGAACTTGATTCTGATTGGCTGATTCCATCAGCCAATCAGAATATTCCTACCTTAATTCCGATTGGCTGATAGAATCCTCTCAGCCAATCGGAATTCGAGGGACGCCATCTTGGATGACGTCCCTTAAAGGAACCGTCATTCGTCGGGAGACAACGGAAGAAGAGGATGGATCCGCGTCGGCTGCTTCAAGATGGACCCGCTCCACACCGGATGGAAGAAGATCGAAGATGCCGCTTGGAGAAGATGTTTGCCGGTCCGGATGTCCTCTTCTTGCCGGATAGGAGGAAGACTTTGGAGCCTCTTCTGGACCTCTTCAGCACCGGATGCCAGGACGGATCGGTGATACCTGGATGGTGAAGACAAGGTAGGAAGATCTTCAGGGGCTTAGTGTTAGGTTTATTTAAGGGGGGTTTGGGTTAGATTAGGGGTATGTGGGTGGTGGGTTGTAATGTTGGGGGGGGGGTATTGTATGTTTTTTTTTACAGGCAAAAGAGCTGATTTTCTTGGGGCATGCCCCGCAAAGGGCCCTGTTCAGGGCTGGTAAGGTAAAAGAGCTTTTACATTTATTAATTTAGAATAGGGTAGGGAATTTTTTATTTTGGGGGTCTTTGTTATTTTATTAGGGGGCTTAGAGTAGGCGTAATTAGTTTAAAATTGTTGTAATATTTTTCTAATGTTGGTAAATATTTTTTTATTTTTTGTAACAGTTCTTTTTTATTTTTTGTACTTTAGTTAGTTTATGTAATTGTAGTTATTTGTAGCAATTGTATTTAATTTATTTATTGATAGTGTAGTGTTAGGTTAATTGTAGGTAATTGTAGGTAGTTTATTTAATTAATTTATTGATAGGGTAGTGTTAGGTTTAATTATAACTTAGGTTAGGATTTATTTTACAGGTAATTTTGTTATTATTTTAACTAGGTAACTATTAAATAGTTCTTAACTATTTAATAGCTATTGTACCTGGTTAAAATAATTACAAAGTTACCTGTAAAATAAATATTAATCCTAAAATAGCTACAATGTAATTATAATTTATATTGTAGCTATATTAGGATTTATTTTACAGGTAAGTATTTAGCTTTAAATAGGAATAATTTATTTAATAAGAGTTAATTAATTTCGTTAGATTTAAATTATATTTAAGTTAGGGGGGTGTTAGTGTTAGGGTTAGACTTAGCTTTAGGGGTTAATCCATTTATTATAGTAGCGATGAGCTCCGGTCGTCAGATTAGGGGTTAATAATTGAAGGTAGGTGTCGACGATGTTAGGGAGGGCAGATTAGGGGTTAATACTATTTATGATAGGGTTAGTGAGGCGCATTAGGGGTTAATTACTTTATTATAGTAGCGCTCAGGTCCGCTCGGCAGATTAGGGGTTAATAAGTGTAGGCAGGTGTCGGCGACGTTGAGGGGGGCAGATTAGGGGTTAATAAATATAATATAGGGGTCGGCGGTGTTAGGGGCAGCAGATTAGGGGTACATAAGGATAATTTAGGTGGCGGCGCTTTGCGGTCGGCAGATTAGGGGTTAATTATTGTAAGTAGCTGGCGGCGACGTTGTGGGGGGCAGGTTAGGGGTTAATAAATGTAATACAGGGGTCGGCGGGGTTAGGGGCAGCAGATTAGGGGTACATAAGTATAACGTAGTTGGCGGTCGGCAGATTAGGGGTTAAAAATTTTTAATCGAGTGGCGGCGATGTGGGGGGACCTCGGTTTAGGGGTGCATAGGTAGTTTATGGGTGTTAGTGTACTTTAGAGCACAGTAGTTAAGAGCTTTATGAACCGGCGTTAGCCCAGAAAGCTCTTAACTCCTGCTATTTTCCGGCGGCTGGAGTTTTGTCGTTAGAGCTCTAACGCTCACTTCAGAAACGACTCTAAATACCGGCGTTAGAAAGATCCCATTGAAAAGATAGGATACGCAATTGACGTAAGGGGATCTGCGGTATGGAAAAGTCGCGGCTGAAAAGTGAGCGTTAGACCCTTTAATCACTGACTCCAAATACCGGCGGTAGCCTAAAACCAGCGTTAGGAGCCTCTAACGCTGGTTTTCACGGCTACCGCCGAACTCTAAATCTAGGCCTAAAATTGGACAAAAATATCTTAAAACAATAATATGCTACACAATAATTTTACCAAGAAAAAAAAAAAACAGGCAAAAAATAATGCCATTTTAGACCAAAATGTTTCTGCGACCAAAATTTTGGTGCATCCCTACTTAAAACCATTATAAATATCAATATACTGTATTATTCTTCATTTAGTTCTATGTAACATAATCATATATAACATTTTTTTTTTTACCAATTATCCAAATAAAGTATAATCCTAGAAAACTCATTATATGCAGAACAGTAAGTGAAGTAATAAACTTAAACAGCAGCTCTAGGCTAGCATCAAATTTGAAATATGCTACACAATAATTTTACCGAAACTAACAGGCAAAAAAACGGAAAACCGAAATAGCCAAAAATGCCATTTTCGTCCGAAACTTTCTGCGGCCGAAATTTCGGTGCATCCCTACCCAGGATAGTCAGTCTTTGCAGAGTTTGGCAGTTAGAGAATTTCCACAGCGAAGTCCTCACAGGAGCCACAAAGAGTAACAAACAAACGGGCACTGAAGAAACAGGAAGCCCGGAATAAAAAGCCTGGTAGTGACATCAGGAAGGGGCAGCTCAGACTACCTGTCAATCAAGCACACAGAGAGGACAGCTGGAGCTTCCCAGCGGCCGAGCGTGACAGTGCCCCCTCCTCATGGACCCCTCCGGGGGACCCGACCGGGCCTGGCAGGGTATTTCTTGTGAAAAGACTTGACAAGAGCTGGAGCATGAAAATGAGAGACTGGTTCCCAAGATCGTTCAGAGATAGGATAACCTTCCAATGGACCAGGTAGTACAGCCGATTGCCCCGTAGCTTGGAATCCAAAATCTGGCTGACTTCAAACTCAGAAGTTCCCTCTATGGAAAGTGGAGGAGGTACTCTTGATAGAGTACCGGTTGTAGATGACTGGCTTGAGTAAGTAGACATGAAACACTTGCTGGATCTTGAGAGTCTTGGGTAAAGCCAGGCGGTATGCAGAAGAACAAACTTTGGAAACAATTCGAAAAGGTCCAATGTACTTAGGACCCAACTTAGTACAAGGTTGTTTTAGACGTATGAATCTGGTGTATAAAAATACTCTGTCTCCAGTACGAAGTAAAGGAGCCTTACACCTTCTGCGATCAGCATATCTCTTGTGTCTTAAGGAAGAGGAAAGTAGATTTTGACGAATGAGTTGCCAGTGGTTACTGAGATTTTTCACAATATGATCAGCTCCAGGGACTTCAGCAGAACTGGTAATCATAGGAAAGGTTCTAGGTTCAAAACCATAAGCTACCTTAAAGGGAGAGGTCTGTAATGAGGCGTTATAGTGTGAGTTGTGAGCTAATTCCGCCAAAGGCAATAACTGAGACCAGTTGGAGTGGTGATGGTCTACATAATGTCTAAGAAAAGATTCTAAGGCTTGATTTACACGCTCAGTCTGTCTGTTGGATTGAGGATGATGTGCAGTAGAAAGAGATATGTTGATTCCGAAGTGCTTACAAAAAGACCTCCAAAACTTGGAAACAAATTGAACTCCGCGATCTGAGACTATGTCAGTGGGAAAACCATGTAAACGAGATATATGTAGAACAAAGAGTTCAGAAAGTCTTTGAGCTGAAGGGAAGCCTGGAAGAGGTATGACGTGAGCAGACTTGGAGAACCGATCCACCACTACCCAAATGGTCGTATTTCCAGCAGAAACAGGAAGATCTGTAACGAAGTCCATGGATAAGTGAGACCAAGGGTAATGAGGAATAGGAAGAGGGTGTAATAGACCAAACGGTCAATGAGAAGATTGTTTGTTCGAAGCACAAGAACTACAAGCAACAATATAATCCTTAACATTCCTCATTCATAGTGGACCACCAAACATGCTGCTTCAGTTTCCACAAAGTATTGGTTACTCCAGGATGACCTGCTGAAATGTTGTTGTGAGCCCAACGTAGAAGCTTAAGACGTAATCCTTTGGGTACATACAGGATACCAGAAGGTAGTTTGCAAGAAGATGGTACCCGGACTTGAGCAGCATGCAAAGCCTGTACTGGAAAAGAGGATACTTGAGCCAAAACTTTGACTGGACGTAGTATAGGTTCAGAATCCAAAGGAGAAGGCTCAGAAGATTGGAACTGCCTAGATAAAGCATCTGCCTTGGAATTTATTGAACCAGGAACATAGGAAAGTACGAAATTAAACCTGGAGAAGAACAAGGCCCACCGAGCCTGACGAGGATTGAGACGAGTAGCTGTATGGAGGTATAAAAGATTCTTATGATCTGTCAGAATGAAAAAAGGTACCCTCTAACCAATGCCTCCATTCCTCCAAAGCTAATTTTATAGCCAAAAGCTCCTTATTGCCCACATCATAATTTAACTCGGCAGGATTGCATTTTTTCGAAAAGAACGCCACAGGATGTATCTTGCTGGTAGTCGGATCACGTTGGGAGAGAACAGCTCCAGCTGCTATAGAAGAAGCGTCAACCTCCAAAATAAACTGGAGATCAGGAATTGGATGACTGAGAAGAGGTGCAGAAGAAAATGCTGATTTTAGCATTTCAAAAGCCTGTACTGCCGAAGTGGACCAGTTCTTACAATTTTGCCCTTTCTTAGTAAGAGAAGTGAGCGGAGACGTGATGTCAGCAAAGTTCTTAATAAACTTTCTATAGTAATTGGCAAAGCCAAGAAACCTCTGCAAGGATTTGAGAGTAGTTGGTCTGGGCCAGTCCTTGATAGCTGAAAGTTTAGCAGGATCCATCTCAAAACCTGATTCTGAAATGATATAACCCAAAAAGGGAATGGAACTCTGATGAAAAGAGCATTTCTCCAATTTAGTGAATAGGGAATTGTCTCGTAACCTCTGAAGTACCAGTCTTACATGATGTACATGTTCCTGTAATGATTTGGAATAGATCAGAATGTCGTCGAGATAAATTATAACAAATTGATTTAGATAGTCTCTGAAGATTTCGTTAACAAAGTGCTGAAATACTGCTGGTGCCTTGCACAATCCAAATTTCATTACTAGATACTCCTAGTGACCAAATCTAGTGCTAAATGCCGTCTTCCATCCGTCTCCTTTACGGATTCTGACCAAATTGTAGGCCCCACGGAGATCTAACTTTGAAAAAAAAGAAGCACCTTGAAGACGATCAAATAACTCAGGAATGAGCGGCAGAGCATAGCTGTTTTTGACTGTAATCTGATTCAAGGCCCGATAATCGATACAGGGACGCAGACCTCCATCTTTTTTCCCAATGAAGAAAAAACCCGCACCCACAGGTGATGAGGAAGGACGAATAAATCCTCTGGCTAAGTTGTCCTTTATGTATTCCTCAAGAGAGACATTTTCTTGACAAGAGATGGGATAGGTCCTTCCCTTAGGTAGAGGAGCCCCTGAAAACAATTCAATAGGACAGTCAAATATCCGGTGTGGAGGTAATGTCTCAGCCTCATTCTTAGAAAACACATCACTAAAGGCATGATAGTAATTAGGCAATGAATCAGGAACTTCCACCATAGCTACGTCAGGACCAGATGGTTTTGAGGGATTTTGCAGGCAATGTTTGAAACAGGTAGTTCCCCAGGAAATAAGTTCTCCTTTAGACCATGAGAAGACTGGATCATGAAGCTGCAACCAAGGTAACCCCAGAATCAACGGTATGTGGGGAGAAGTGATGACGTCAAAACGAATAATTTCAGAATGGAGTATGCCCACAGACAAAAGAAGAGGAATGGTAGAATTTTGTATGATACCAGAACCTAAAGGCGGTCCACTAACAGTGGTTACCTTAATTAACTGTTTCTTGGCTCGAAGAGGAATCCTGAGAGAGTCAGCAAAGTTTGAATCAATGAAAACTCCAGCAGCTCCAGAGTCAATGAGGGCTTGAGCTCGAAACTTGGTGTCTCCAAAAGAGATAGTTACAGGAACAAAAAGTTTAGAATTGAGGGAAGACATGGGATTCTGGCTTAACTCTGTCCTGCGGCTAAAGTCCTGAATTCAATAGCATATTGAGCTACCGAAAGGGATCCCTGTCTCAGATCCAACAATCCTGCCTCTGCAGCTGCAGACCTCCCAGGCTTGTCAAAAACAGAAGAAAAAATGGACACAAATAATTCCACATCCTGTAGTAAAGGATCATTCTTCTCTAAAAGAGGAGACACCCAGGCTAAAGCCTTACCCTTCATGAGGGAAATAATAAAGGTGATTTTGGAAGTAGAATTGGAAAAAACTTGAGGATTGTTTCTGAAGTGTTAACGACATTGATTAAGGAATCCACGGCATTCTTCAGGATTACCGTCATATTTATCTGGAAGTGGGATTCATGGTATATACTGTCCAACAGGTTGAGGTGGGTTAAAGACAGTATTGGAGCTAGTAGCAGCTGCAGTAGGAGTCACAGTAGCTTGAGAAGGAGCAGAGAGGTTATGTAGCAGAGCAGTAATCTGGTCAAGCTTGGAATCCAAAGATTGTAAATGAGCAGAATGATTTCCCAGAAGTAGCCCTTGTAGAGCCACAGCCCTGGATAACTCATTAGGGTCCATATTATGGCCCGTTTGTACTGTCAGGTTAGGAAAAGTCCAGAAGAAGACCCGCTAGGGCAAACTTAAACAACACCCTTGCACTCTGAGTTTAATCCAGGACGTGACCCCACGACAACCTTTAAAAAACAATGTACTCACGATATGGAGCAGGGTTAGACTGAGTCCAAAGTAATTCAAGATATCAGCCAAACAGACTTCTGAGTAAGGAACTGGTTTCAGGAAAAGTCTTCCACAGAATCAGGAGAGCAGGTATAGTCCACTTATACTCAGACAGAGGAAGGGTAAACAAGAAACAGTTAATAATGCAGGAGTAGGTAACTTGTTATCAGGCAGTTTGAGGGTTAACACTGTGTAGTCAGTCCTTGAAGAGTTTGGCAACAGGTTATCAGGCAGTTTGTATGTTTATACTGAATAGTCAGTACATGCAGAGTTAGCTAACAGGATAACAGGTAGTTTGAGGGTTAATACAGATTAATCAGTACTTGCAGAGATTGGCAACAGGTTGTCATGCAGTTTGAGAGTTTCACAGAATAGACAGTTCTTGTAATGTTTGGCAACAGGATATCAAGTAGTTAGAAGGTTTACACTGAATAAACAGTATTTGCAGAGTTTTGGCAACAGGTAAATAAGCAGATTGAGAGATTCACAGAATAAATAGTACTTGCAATGTTTGGCAACAGGTTATCAGGAAGTTAGAGGGTTAACCCAGGATAGTCAGTCTTTGCAAAGTTTGGCAGTTAGAGAGTTTCCACAGCGAAGTCCTCACAGGAGCCACTAAGAGTAACAAACAAACGGGCACTGAAGAAACAGGAAGCCCGGAATAAAAAGCCTGGCAGTGACATCATCAGGAAGGGGCGGCTCAGACTACATGTCAATCAAGCACACAGAGAGGACAGCTGGAGCTTCCCAGCGGCCAAGCGTGACATCATGGATGGAACACCATGAAATATATGTTTTCCAAACCCTATGATAAATCTTCCTTGAAACAGACTTACGAGCCTGAATCATAGTGCTAATCACTGAGTCAGAGAAACCTCTATGACTAAGCACTAAGCGTTAAATTTCCATGCCTTCAAGTTTAGAGATTCGAGAACCTGATGGAAAACTGGCCCTTGAGACAAAAGGTCTGGCCTTAAAGGAAGTGGCCAAGGCTGGCAACTGGAAATCTGGACAAGATCTGCATACCAACCCTGTGAGGCCATGCAGCTGCTATCAGAAACACATATGATTGTTCTATTATGATCTTGGAGATCACCCTTGAAAGAAGAACCAGAGGCGGAAAAATGTAAGCAGGTTGGTAAAACCAAGGAACTGCTAAAACATCCACTATCGCCGCCTGAGGATCCTTGGACCTGGAAAGGTATCTAGGAAGCTTCTTGTGTAAACGAGAGACCATCAGATCTATTTCTGGAAGACCCCACATCTGGATGGAGAGACCACTCCCCCGGATGTAAAGTCTGACGGCTGAGATAATCCGCTTCCCAATTGTCTACACCTGGGATATGAATTGCAGAAATTTGACAAAAGTTGAATTCCGCCCAAGAAAGTATCCAAGATACTTCTTTCATTGTTGAAGGACTGCAAGTCCCTCCTTGATGATTGACATATGCCACTGTTGTGATATTGTCTGTCTGAAAATGAATGTTAAGTTCTCTCTTCAATAAAGGCCAAACCTGAAGAGCTATGAAAATATCACAGAGTTCTAAAATATTGATTGGTAACCTCGTCCCTTGAGGTTACTAAACCCCTTGTGCTGTCAGAGATCCCCAGATAGCTCCCAACCAGTAAGACTTGCATCTGTTGAGAATTTAAGTATATCAGTTGTGATATCGAGTATAATCCCTGCGCCATTGGTGCAACATGCAAAGCTGTAGAGGCCTCATATGAAAACGAGCAAAGGGGATCGCGTCCGATGCTGCAGTCATGAGACCTAAAACTTCCATGCACATAGCCACTGAAGCGAATGATAAGTTCAAGCTCAAACGTCTCTTTTCTGTTAGGGATAGAGTCATGGACACTTAATCTATCTGGAAATCTATTGAGCTAGTACCAAGATATCATCCAAATAAGGAAACACTGCAATACGCTGCTATCTGATTACAGATAGAAGGGCACCTAAAACTATTAAGAATATTCTTGGTGCTGTTGCAAGGCCAAACGGAAGAGTGACAAATTGGTAATGCTTGTTTAAAAAAGAGAATCTCAGAAAACGATAGTGATCTGGATGAATCGGATTGTGAAGGTAAGTGTCCTGTAGGTCTATTGTGGACATAAAGTGACCTTGCTGAACAAAAGGCAGCATAGTCTTTATAGCCACAATCTTAAAAGTTGGGACTCTTACAAAACCAATTAAAGTTTTCAGATTCAAAATAGGTCTGAAAGAATTTTCCATCATAGGTACCATGAAAAAATTTGAATAAAAACCCCAATCCTTGTTCCTGCTTTGGAACTGGGAAAAATTACCCCTGAAAGTTCTAGATCTTAAACACTTTTTAGAAAGACTTGAGCTTTTACTGGGTTTTTGTTACATGGCTAAGAAAGAATTTTCCCAAAGGAAGTCTTATTTTGAATCCTATTCGACACCCCTAAGAAATTATATTCTGAATCCACTGATTTTGGACAGAGTCTGTCCAAACTCTTTGAAATAGCTACCAGACGAACTGGCTTGAGGGCCGCACCTTCATATAGGTTTAGGGGCAAGATTTGGTTTCTTATAAGGCTTGGACTTATTCCAATTCGGAGATGGTCTCCAATTAGAGCCAGAGGCCTTAGGGGAAGGAGTGTTTTTTTGTTCTCTATTCTGACAAAAGGAACGGAAACGATTGGAAGCTTTAAATTTACCTTTAGATTTCTTGTCTTGGGGCAGAAAAAACTCCCTTACCCCCAGTAACAGTGGAGATAATAGAATCCAAATGTGAACCAAAAAGATCTTTACCTTGAAAAGAGAGAGATAATAATCTAGATTTATACACCATGTCAGCATTCCAAGATTTAAGCCATAAAGCTCTTCTAGTTAGAATGGCTAAAGACATGGATTTGACATTGATCTTCCTAACATCAAATATAGCATCACAAATAAAATGATTTGCATGTTGAAGTAAAACAATAATGTTAAATAATTCAGAATCTGAATACAACTGCTGTGCTAAACTGTCCAACCAAAAAGTAGAAGCAACAGCAACATCAGCCATAGATATAACAGGTCTAAAAATATAGCCAGAATGTAAATATGCCCTTCTTGGATAAGTTTCAAGCTTCCTATCCAAATGATCCTTGGCTACAGGTAAATGATACAATTTCTTAAACCTAGAAGAAGGGTTAAAAGAGGTACCAGGCTTAGACCATTCTTTAGCAATCACATTAGAGATAGCGCGAGGAATAGGAAATACTTCAGGAGTAATAGCAGTAGTCTTAAATACAGTATTTAGACAATTACTAGCTTTATCATCAGGATATTTAGACTCCTCAATACCCAAAGTAAACAAAACTTCCTTTAACAGAGAACAAATATATTCTAACTTAAATAAAAAAGAAGATTTGTCTATATCAGTCTCTGACGTGGCATCCTCTGAATCAGAGGAGACCCCATCAGTAGAGGATACGTCAGTATGCTGAAGGTCAGAACTTAATTCACTAAGTTTAGGAAAAAGTTGCAAAAACCTTTTACATTTATTTGAAGGCAAAAAAGCAGTCATTGCCTTCTCTATAGCTGTAGCAATAAAATCTTACATTTCTGCAGTAATACTATGTACATGTAGACTGAGATGGAATAACAGTGTGTGTATTTGTACTCATAGATATATTTAACAATTTGTTAAACAAGAGCCACATAATAGAGCTGAATAAATTAGATCAGCTTAATTACAACATGCATACTTAGCTTTGTTAAATACCTTTTTTAGGCATCTCAAATCCTATGGTAACATCAGAGGCAGATTCAGTTTGAGACATAATTGCAAAAAAACTAAATTAGAAAAAAAAAAATATATATATATATATATATATACTGTATATATATATATATATATATATATATATATATATATATATATATATATATAACAGGCTTGAGAAAATGAGAAACAGAGCGAAAAAAATTATAAAAAAGAAAACTGATTCATAAAATGCTGCATAAAAGCTCTCTAAGTGTTAACTGAGAACACTGAATGAGCTGGGGGCGGAGCTTATAACTGCGATTTTGGCAGGAAATTTTTGGCGCTAAAAAAAGGCACACAATGATGACACATCACCCTATGACATAAATAGCATCATCACATTCATGACATGCAAAGCTGAAGAGGATTTCTAATATACCTATAACTCTAAAAAGCAGGTAAGAATTTTGATTGTATATACAAAAAAACAAAATGTACCAAAATAAAGCCTAATTAATACTTTTATTATAACTGCATAAAATGTGATTATCAACATTCCATGAGACTAACATAATACTTAGCATCCTAATTTATAAATAAATTACTAGCTCCAAAAAAAATGTATGTTTCACAGACTCTACCAAACTTGTCAAATATTTAGCCACAAATAAAGTCGCTAAAAAAGAGCACTGAATTACTGCCTCAAGGCATGTAAACAAACAATATATAACAACTTTACTTACAAAGTGCCCAATCCATAGCTGAGAGTGTCTTATATAATAAAAGTATATACTTACTGTTTAAGACACTCATCCACATATAGCAGACAGCCAGACCAGTACTAAAACATATCAGCAGAGGTAATGGTACAGGAGTAGAGGAGTATAATGTCGATCTGTAAAGGGAGGCAGCAGATGAATGCATGTATTATTTTAGTCAAGTAGTCACTATTTTTACAGTGATCATGTGACTAAGAACGAAAACAATTGGAAGCTTTAGATTTCCCTCTAGACTTTTTGTTATTATAGAATCTAAATCAAAACCAAACAACTTCTTTCCGTAAAAAGAAAGATATAATAATCTGGACTTTGACACCATATCAGCAGAGGAGGATTTAAGCCATAAGGCTCTCCTGGCAAGGACTGCCAAAGACATGCTTTAGACATAAATCTTCATAATATCAAACACAGCATCACAAATAAAATAATTGACACTTTTGAGTTAACCCAAAAGATTTCCACTAGCAGAGTCATCAGAACACTGCTCTAAAAAAATAGATAACCAGTAAGTTGAAGCAGCAGCCACATCAGCAATAAATAGCTGGCCTGAGCAAATGCCCCGCTTGTAAAAAGGCTCTTCTATAAAAAGGACTTTAATTTTCTATCCAAATTGTCTTTAAAAGAAGTACTGTCTTCCAAAGGAATAGTCGTACGTTTAACCAGGGTGGAAATGGCCCCATCCACCATGGGAGCAGTTTCCCACAAATCAACATTAGCAGCAGGTAAATGATATAACTTTTAAACCTTGCAGAGGGATTAAATGAATAACCTGACTTAGACTATTCATCATGGCAGAGCAGCATCAAGAATGGTAAAAATCTCAGGGAGATTAACAGTCTTAAAAGCTGAATTTAAACAATTACAGGGTATATAATTAGAAACTTTAGTATCTTTAAACTTTAGTATCTTTAACCCTTAAATTAAGAACAAAAAAGAAGAAACATCAGGTTCAACATCAGTTGAAGATTCCTCATTACCAGAGAAAACTTCACCATCTAAAGACATAACAGTATCCCTGGCTTCAGGACAGATAGAAGGTAAAATCTGAACTGACCTTTTACGCTTATTTGAAGGCGGGAGAGCAGCCAACACTTCAGAAACTGTAGCCTTGATAACATTTTTTACACTAGTGAATTATTATTACTATTCTCCTGTAATGAACAAAGAGACAGAGCATTAATACCCAAAGAAACAGAAATAGGTTGGTCTAATTGCATTAATAATTCTAAAACATGAGTCACATAAATGAGCTTTTTTACAATAAGCACACCTAATAATCGTAGAAAAGTGTTCAGGGGACTTCTAGGGTAGATTTAGGGATAGAATCAGACAGCTATTATAGCATTTAACAAAGCAATGCAAAAAAACACTATAACCCCATTAAAAAGCTCTTGAGAAATGGAAATCACTTACCCTAAGTAGCTTTTTAAATAAACTCACAGGTACAATGCGTGCTAAGCGAACTGCAAAACAAAGCAGGAGACATTAACATTACATGGTCAGATAAGGTCATTATTTAGATAATGCACGCAAAATAAACTGACAGCTATAAGGAATTTAGTGTGCCAAAACCCGACGTTTGCTAACCCAACGTGTGTAAACCAGCCGAAGCGCAAAAGTCACTATAATAAGACTAAAGGAACGTACGCTAACCCAACAAACATTAGCCCGACGTGCGCACCCCCGACTCATGTAAACCCAAAGGCCAATGCGCAAAAATGTAATCTAAGTGTGCCAAAAAAGCTGATGTGCGCGAAACAGCAAGGGGAATAATATGAAGGATTCTGTCCCAGGGCCATATATAAAACCCTTCTATCTGAAGAATCAAATGCACATCTTCATTTTTCAACCACCTCCAGCGGAGGCAAAGTAAAGACTGAGGTATGTGTGAGGTAGGTGGGGTGTTATAGGGCTTTTGGGGTTTGGGAATCTATGCTTACTTTTAGTGGTAAATAAGAGTAATTCCCAGGAGTAATAGATCGTGGACTCTCACCACCTGTATGAAAGCTATATATATAGTTTTCATAGATAAATAAAAAAACAAAGGCTCTATTTCTGTTTAAATGGAGTGATAGTAAAAATGCTAAAAATTCTCCGGTACTTTGAGCAAGTATTTCTCTGAAATTCCCGGTAGTGAAGGTAGTATATACAGATGTTTTACTTATGCTATAAGACATTGCCATAAAGAATTACGTGGCACTGATCAGCAGCAGCTGAAGAGAACAAAGGGCATAAATAAAGTTTTCAGATAAGTAACTTTATTTGGCAAATGCATTGGTGAGTGTAGGTGTTCTTTGTACTAAAGATCTATGTGCTTAACAAAATGATTTGCTAAATTCTTAATAGTACTATTTTTTTTAATAGTTCATTTTTTTCTGGTCATTTATACCTCATGCAATGTGAAAACCATAAACGTTTCCTTCCTAATGCCCTCTACCTTTCCTGTCCTCATGTTTGGGGCTGAGTAAGACAACATACTGCGAGTTGGGAAGTGATGTAACAATAAGGAAGCAGAGAATAATGGGTTTGCTGGGAGAAAGCGCCTGAGCTAATATTTAGATATACATTGATCATAAAAGTGTATTCTGATGTATGCAATTGGCCTGAGGTCTACTGTTCAGTTGTATAGCGAACATAGAGAGGTCTTTATGTTTGGGCATGTAGAACACAGGAAACGACTATTAGGGCATGCATCTGATGATTAGCTATACAGCTGACATAAGAGTTTATTGTGGGCCTCAGGAAATGTAGTTTATGAAAGAAATCTCCAGCAGCACCTACCACCCTTCATAGCTTTTTAGCAACCTATGGTAACCCATGTATAAGTAAAACTGTGTACTTGTGCACATCATTATTATATGTGCTTGTGGCTGAGTGTAAACATAAGTAATGTTTGTGTCAGTCCTTTGGTCTTGGCTCTAATTGGCACATCATTTTTGGATACTCTTTTGGACAAGAAAACTAAATTAATGTACAACCTACTTTTATGTGAGCATTTTTTTCTATCACCCATTTAAAAGTATGTGTTTTAAACATCAACAACAATTTGGCCTTGCGATAAGTGCACCAACCCTTTCTAGTTTTAGTACAAAAAGCCAAAGGTACCTGATACTGGCACCACTACTTTGTACAACTGTGTTGGTGTGGAACTGTGAATTTTGATGAATTATTAATTATGGTATTAAACAGCAATACTCATTTAATACAATCTTTTTTTCAACCAAAATATTTCTATATCCTTTTAATATTAGTTGCGCTGCATACATAAACCTTATCACAAAGGCACCGGTCAAAAAGAGGATAATGAAAATGCATAATTTAATATTACCTAAGACCAACCACCTGTCCAATCACTAGCCCCAGGGCGGTAGAAACTGCAGAGGACAAAGCCACTGTGCCACGCTGCTTCTTGGGTGCACTCTCCCCTAGGTACATAGGCTGGATATTCATACTGACACCTAAGGATGGGATATTAGTTAAAATATTAACAAATGAGACGTGTTCAATATTATTGTTTTTCATATTTTATTTGTTAAGCACAAGTATGTCATAGACAGTGAAATACTAATAGGTTACATTATAACAAAATGTATGCTCAAATAATAAATTATTTTCTTTCTGAATGATGATGGTCCACAGTCCTCCATAACATACAGGATATATGTCCAGCCACTAAGGGGTCATGAGCCCCATATCAGAGCTTTAAATCCCTCCCACCTCTCTCTTAGTTTAAGGTATAGCCGAGTAGAGAATAGGAAACATATAGGTAGGAAAGACAAAGCAGGGTCTGTAGAGGTGTCATTAGAACTGTTGCCTGAAAATTTAGATGGGTGGGGCCTGTGGACTATCATCATTTTCGAAAGAAAATAATTTATCAGTTAAGCATACATTTTCTTTCGTAAAATGATGATGGTCCACAGACTTTCCTGCCAAAAGCTGCTTGTGAAAAAGCAAAACCACAAAGTGATAAAATCTGAAAAAAGTACGCAGAGAAGATCATGTTGCAGTTTTGCGAATCTGCTCAATGATGCATAATTTTTTAAAACCCATGATGTTGCAACTTCTCTTATAGAAAGAACTGATATATGATTAGGAGGTGACTTTCCCGCCACCAAATAAGCCAAGAGGCCAATGCTATCTTAGTAGCTTTCTGCCCCTTACGAGTCGCAGAGTAGTGAAAAAACAAACTAGAAGTTTGTCTGAAATCTTTAGTAGCTTAGAGATAGAACTTCAAAGCACTGACTACATCAAGATTATGTAATAGTTGCTACTTTGTTAGCAGGATCTGAACACAATGAAGGAATAACCATTTCTTGATTGGTATTCTCCATAGAAACTACATTAGGAAATAAACCATATTTAATACAAAATACAGCCTTCACCTTGTGAATAATTATAAATGGAGAATCACAAGACAAGGATGACAACTCGGAAACTCTCCTTGCTGAAGAGATTGCTAATAGTAACAGTACTTTCCAAGATAATAGTAGATATCAATGGAATGCATTGGTTCAAAAGAAAAACCTTGAAATACAGAGGGACATAGATTCAGATTCCAGAGTGGAGAAATAGGTTTCACAACTGGGCTTAGTTCTAACTAACGTCTGGACAAAAGTCTGAACCTCAAGAAGATTAGCCAATCTCCTATAAAAGAAGAACAAATAAAGCAGAAATTTGACTGTCTAGAAAATTAGCAGAAAACTGAAGGATTCTTGTAATCCTAAAGGAATACCAAAAAACCCTCTGGCAGATGCCTTCCAAATCTTGTGATTAATCATTTGTGTCGCAGACTTTCTGGACTGCATCAAAGTTTCAATAACCAAATTTGAGAAACCTCTATGTCTCACAAGTAGACGTTCAAACTACTCCCATTACATTTGTAGATTTGAGATCCAGAGGATCCAGAGGAAGAAGCCATGGAGAGCAAGAGAACATCTGCACTATATCTACATACCAAGTCCTGCGGGGCCAGGCTGGAGCAATTAATATTACTGACGTTGACTCCTGTTTGATCCAAGTAATGACTCTTGAAAGAAGAACAAACAAAAGAAACAGGTATGCTAGATGAAACTCCTATGGACATACCAAGGCGTCTATTATATAAGCCTTGGGATAGTTTGATCTTGCACAAGCTTGGAAGCATGTGATTTAAGTGAGAGACCATCAGATCTATGTGCTGTAAGCCCATTGTGATTAGTGAGCAATCAAAAATGTCCTAATGGGGAGACCACTCTTTTAGATGGACCGATTGACTGCTGAGATGATCCACATCTCAGTTGTTCACACAGAGTTTTTGACACTTGCTGCATGGCCAGTGGACTGCAGTTACCCTTGATGATTTATGTAAGCCCCGCTGAGATGTTGTCCGACTAGAAACAGATAAACTTTTCCTCTTTCAACAGGGGCCAGGGCTGAAGAGCCGAAGTTCGCTTGAAGTACCAGAATGTTGATTGGTAACCTTGCCTCTATAGGATTCCAAACTCCTTGCACTCTTTAGGAAACCCAAACTGCCCCCCAGCCTGAGAGACTGACATCTGTTGGCACAATAGACCAAGACTGACGAAGGAAGGGTGACCCAAGGGTCAAAGACAGACTTTGTGATCTCAAGAAAAAGATTGTCTGACAGAGAAAACCAAAGCATTCTGTTGTTCCACATGTAGATAATTATTTGACCACTGAGGTAGCATAGCCAATTAAAGGGGTCTCAAGTGAAGCGTCTGAAGCAGCTACCATAAGACCCACCACCTCCATGCATTGAGCTACTGATGGAATGTAGCTCTTTGTAGGGAGAGACATGCCCTCTGAATTTTTATATTGTGAAGTTCCGTCAGGAACTAAATGCATTAGGATTGAGTCTATTATGACTCCTATAAATGCTACCCTTAAAGATGGATATAAGGAGCTTTAGATACATTGATACTCCAACCATGGCCTTAAAAAGATGCCAGAAGCTTGTCAATATGAGCAATAGCTAGTGACAGGAAATAAGCTTGCACTCGTATGTCATCCAGATACGGAGCAACTGAAATGTTGTGAATTCTGATCACTGGCAAAATTGTATTCAATATGTATATTAAGTATATAGGAATTGCGCCCAAGATAAAACGTGGACCTTGCTGTCACTAACGATTAACCCCTTCCAAGAGAATCTGAGTGAATAAGACAAAGTGTGAATGAGTGACAGCTCTAACAAGCGCAGGTCTGAGAATATAATGCTAACTTCAAAAAGCTTGTTTGGAAATATCAAATGGTAGTGTATTGAAATATAGGTGTAGTCTACAAAGCGCAATTGTTGCTAACAAAGGTGATACAGATTGTTGCCATTTGTTTCACTACAATTCACTGTGGATCAGGACACCCAGACGGCTCATCACAAGACCGCATCAACCTAAGAGGTATACAAACCGCTGTGAGTGCATAAATTGGAGAGGTATACAAACCATTGTTGAGCGCACCAAACAGAGTGGTATATAAATCATTGTGACCGCACCAACTTGAGAGGTTTATGTGTCACAGTTACCGCAACAATCTGAGAGGTATACAGACCGCTGTGACTGCACCAGTCTGATATGTATATAAACCTCTAGGACCGCACTAATCTGAGAAGTATACAGACTGTGGGGATTTCCTGCTTGGAAGCAGTGAAAAAAAACTATCCGAAAGTTGAGGTATTTGTATATTATCTCTTTTTCATTGTTTGAAGAAAAATATTACGCCATCCAAAAATGAATTGCATCAATAACTTACCTTATTTACAAACAAATCCCATATCAGACTGCAATTTTATTTAGTCTTAACAGACATTGGTTAATACTGGTACTTTTGTTAACATCATCACACTCATTTAATAGCACTTTGAGACGAGAGTCCTGTTTCACTATATTTGTACAATTGGATACTACCTTTAGGAGTAGGCATTTTAGCGTATCTGATTTTTAAGTATTGCAATTTCAAGGGAGACATCCTTTATGCATTTATAATATGTCTTTTTAATATTCATTCATGTTTCAGTAAAATTTGTACTTTTTATTCAAAATATTGCATTAGTGTTTTTCATATATACCTTATATTTGCGTATTCACCTAATATATTTTTGTACCAACACCATTACCATATATATTTTCAAACCTACCTCCAAATACACCTATATTTCTATACACTACCATTTGATATTTCCAAATGAGCTTTTTGAAGTTAGCATTATATTCTCAGACCTGCGCTTGTTAGCGCTGTCACTCATTCTCAAAATTGTATTCAACACAGAGTGGCAGCCTAGCAGTGTTTTGCAGAAAAAACCTCAGGAACTGAAAGTGATGCCCGTGTATAGGGATGTGCAGATATGAATCCTTGAGATTTATAATAGCCATAAAACTGACCCTTTGGATTAAGGGTAAAAACAGAGAGGAATGTTCCCTTTATACCCTGACCAATATGTTTAGGAATGATAACTCTTGAATAGGACTGTAAATCCCTTTGGACAATGAACAGATTGGGGTAAAAACTCTTGTCTCTAAGGTTACACTGGTACTGGTATTAATTATTCTCCTATCCTCCAAATCGTTTTATACAGGTTGCCACCTCTGAAGGATATTTGGCAACATGAGATAGGACCGATGGTCAATAAGGAGGACTTTGCTTTAAAGAGAACAAAACTCTTGTTCTCTTGAAGGACAAAGAGAATCAATCCGGATATCTGAACTATTCTTCCTGATGTATCCTAACATGTATAAACTTATACCTAAGTTTATACAAAGTATATTAAATTTGTACATGACATAAGCATCAAATGTAGTATACATGAACATACTTAGCCCTTTGAGTGCTAAGTACTTTCCCACCTGGGTGCTAAGCTGTTTTAAGGTTTTTTCTATTTTTTGAAATATTTTTTTACTTTTTTTTTTTCAGATCCGCAAGACTTACACTGTTGGAAAGGTTAGACGATTACCTTTCCGACGGTGGGTCTTGGGGGTCTGTAGCTGCTTAGATGCCTGAGACACAGGCTTCTAAGCAGCATGCCCCATTTTCCTATATTTAAAGTAATTTTTAAATAAAGTTGTGCGGTGATGTCATCACGTCATTGCGCGTGACGTCACCGCGCATAACGTGAAGCGGGTGGAGGAGCGGGTGGGAACCCCCATATCTCCCTCAGGGTGGGAGAGTGCTAGCGACGGCTCTGAGCAGTCGTTATCACCTGAGTAGGAAACTCTGCGACGGCTCAGAGCCCTCGTTAGCACTGAAAGGGTTAAACATATGCACATATTAGTTAGTCAAGTGGCCATACTGACTAAAGAAGCAGCACATATAGACTAACAGGTGCACATTAGATACTTGTAAATCCCTGTCCAGAATAAGCAGAGACTGCGTATACTTTAAAAAGTAAATACACAATGTACATTGTTTATGAAAATATTCATGATTAATGTTGAATGTCTGGATGATAAACGTATGTGCAAACATATACATCACTCATCACAAATCTCTAAAGGATGTTTGCTGATAGTGAAAATATTTATGATCAATGTTTAGTATCTGAATAATAGAACCTTTATGCATAGATATAAATTACACATAACATAGGTTTAAAAGAGATACCAAAAGATTTTATCTCTAAAGGATCTCCTCTGTTGTACTAAAATACAAATAAATCCTGTACAACTGCATTTGGAATTAAACATGTAGAGTACAACACATGGAAGGTATATAATTAGAGGGGCATATACTATCGATTGTGTACACTAGAAGCAAAGGACAAATAGGGCCAGATTACGAGTGGAGGGCAAAAATGATCTTTCGCAAAGCGCGATATTCGCGTTCCACGGGTAACACCAGCGCATGCTGGTATTATTAGGTCAGCGCAATGCAAGCGAGCTTACATAGGCTCTAATGGGAGCCTCATTCTAATGCTGATAGACATGGCACAGAACCTAGCACAGTGAAGGGGGTGAGTTGCGCAGCGATGGGCAGCAAAGCTTAAATATACAGTATATGTATATGAATATATGCATATATATTTATATGTTTATATAGATATTAACACATACATATATATGTATATAAGCATATACTATTATATTAACAGTTAAAACACAGTCACAATAGGCTGCAATGTAAAGGCACTTTTCAGTGCTGTTTTTATTCTAACACCCCTCACTTTAACCCCTTATAACTGCTTTGTGCAGTTATTTAATAAAAAATAAAAGATGCTCATATTTTTTATTTTAACAAGGAACAGTACACTTTATTTTGGGAGCAATTGGGGGTCATGAGGTTTGACCTCTGGTTAATGAAGTCTAGCGCAAAGTAAATTTTCCCATTAAAAGGCGCACATTAAATTAGCGCTCCACTTGTAATCTAGTTCATAATGTCTTGTATATCTACAAAGACAGAAGTTCTGCCTATGTAAAATCATTATGTGGGCTGCTGAACATGCAATGAACATAAACAGCTTCTTGCGATTTGTATATTAAAATAGTGTACATAACCTACATGAGGTACTTTACTGCAAATAATATTCCAAAGGGCATATAATGTACAACATTGCAGACTGACTTAAAAATAAAGCATTGTACTCCTAGCCATGATGGGAGTACAATGCTTTATTGACTTATAAGTAAGTATTAATAGCACAAATAGTTTAAATTAAATGATAATAGCACCATTAGCGCTGCAGAATCTGTTGGCGCTATACAAATACCTGATAATAATAATATGTAATTATGAACAGTACAATATATAATTGCACATATTATAGTAAATTGAGTACACTGTAGATCACATGAAAATGTGCTGTGGTGTACATCTTCCTAAAGGTCCTTGCAAAAACCACCTTCCTAGAGGATGTTATTAAATCTGAACCCTTAGGTTATCAGCATAATTATTTTGCACACTTACCTCAGGAGACTGGGTTTAATCTCCAGATTTACGCTTACACATACTTATTTTGGGGACAGTCACTATTTTGTTCATGTTTTTTTTTAGCTTAAAGGGACATGAAACCCAAATTTTTTCTTTCATGATTCAGATAGAGAATACAATTTTAAACAACTTTCTAATTTACTTCTATTATCTAATTTGTTTCATTCTCTTGGTATAATTTGTTGAAGGAGCAGCAATGCACTAGTGGTTTCTAACTGAACACATGGGTGAGCCAATGACAATCGGTATATATATGCAGCCACCAATCAGCAGCTAAATGACAATCGGTATATATATGCAGCCACCAATCAGCAGCTAGAACCTCTCTGCTGCTCCTGAACTTGCCTAGAAAAAACATTTTTAGCAAAGGATAACAAGAGAAGGAAGCAAATTAAATAATAGAAACAAATTGGAAAGTTGTTTAAAATGGTATTCTCTATCTGAATAACGAAAGAAAAAATTTAGCTTTCATGCCCCTTTAACCCCTTAACGACCGAGGACGTGCAGGGTACGTCCTCAGAAAAAAGGCAGTTAATGCCTGAGAACGTACCCTGCACGTCCTCGGTGTGGAAAGCAGCTGGAAGCGATCCTGCTCGCTTCCAGCTGCTTTCCGGTTATTGCAGTGATGCCTCGATATGGAGGCATCCTGCAATAACCTTAAATGGCCATCCGGTGCAGAGAGAGCCACTCTGTGGCCCTCTCTGCACCGGACATCGGTGGCCGGTAACGTTGGTGGGTGGGAGCTGACTTGGGAGGCGGGTGGGCGGCCATCGATGGGCCGGGTAATGTAGAGGGGGGCGGGATCGGGGGCGGGGGCGATGGGGGCGCGCACAGGCGCGCGCGCGTGCACGTCGGGCGGCGGGCGGATGCGTGCACGGGGCGGGAGCGGGTGGGAACCGCTACACTACAGAAAAGACTGTTCTAAAAGTTTGTGTAAAGCTTTTTATTTTTTTTAAAAAAAACAGTCAAAGGTATCTAGGAGGGGGTGGGGGTTTGTTCTTTGGTGGGTAGGGGAGCTACACTACAGAAAATGGGGAAAAAATAAAAAAAGCAACTGTTTTTTTTATAAACTGGGTACTGGCAGACAGCTGCCAGTACCCAAGATGGCGGCCATTAAGGCAGAGGGGGAGGGTTAGACAGCTGTTTGGTGGGGGATCAGCCAGGTTGGGGGCTAAGGGGGGCTCCTACACAGCAGCATATGTAAATATGCTTAAAAAAAAAACCCAAAAAGCCTAAATATATATTTTATTTTAGTACTGGCAGAGTTGCTGCCAGTACTTAAGATGGCGGGGACAATTGTGGGGTGGGGGAGGGAAGGGAGCTGTTTGGGAGGGATCAGGGGGTCTGATGTGTCAGGTGGGAGGCTGATCTCTACACTAAAGCTAAAATTAACCCTGCAAGCTCCCTACAAACTTCCTAATTAACCCCTTCACTGCTAGCTATAATACACGTGTGATGCGCAGCGGCATTTAGCGGCCTTCTAAGTACCAAAAAGCAACGCCAAAGCCATATATGTCTGCTATTTCTGAACAAAGGGGATCCCAGAGAAGCATTTACAACCATTTGTGCCATAATTGCACAAGCTGTTTGTAAATGATTTCAGTGAGAAACCTAAAATTGTGAAAAATTTAACTTTTTTTTTAATTTGATCGCAATTGGCGGTGAAATGGTGGCATGAAATATACCAAAATGGGCCTAGATCATTACTTGGGGTTGTCTACTACACTACACTAAAGCTAAAATTACCCCAAAAAGCTCCCTACATGCTCCCTAATTAACCCCTTCACTGCTGCGCATAATACACGTGTGGTGCGCAGTGGCATTTAGCATCCTTCTAATTACCAAAAAGCAACACCAAAGCCATATATGTCTGCTATTTCTGAACAAAGGGGATCCCAAAGAAAAATTTACAATCATTTATGCCATAATTGCACAAGCTGTTTGTAAATAATTTCAGTGAGAAACCAAAAGTTTGTGAAAAAATTTGTGAAAAAGTGAACGATTTTTTGTATTTGATCGCATTTGGCGGTGAAATGGTGGCATGAAATATACCAAAATTGGCCTAGATCAATACGTTGGGATGTTTACTAAAAAAAAATATATACATGTCAATAGATATTCAGGGATTCCTGAAAGATATTAGTGTTCTAATGTAACTAGCGCTAATCTTGAAAAAAAAATGGTTTGGAAATAGCAAAGTGCTACTTGTATTTATGGCCCTATAACTTACAAAAAAAGCAAAGAACATGTAAACATTGGGTATTTCTAAACTCAGGACAAAATTTAGAAACTATTTAGCATGGGTGTTTTTTGGTGGTTGCAGATGTATAACAGATTTTGGGGGTCAAAGTTAGAAAAAGTGTGTTTTTTTTCCATTTTTTTCTCATATTTTATAATTTTTTTTAAAGAAAATTATAAGATATGATGAAAATAATGGTATCTTTGGAAAGTCCATTTAATGGCGAGAAAAACGGTATATAATATATGTGGGTACAGTAAATGAGTAAGAGGAAAATTACAGCTAAACACAAACACCGCAAAAATGTAAAAATAGCCTTGGTCCCAAATGGACAGAAAATGGAAAAGTGCTGTGGTCATTAAGGGGTTAATGAGTAAAAACAGTAATACAGGGCAAATTTTCATCTGGGATTTGTATGCAAAATCTGAGGTATAGAATTCTCACAGAGTTGATTGACCTTGCATACTGAAACAGATTTGCAAAATAAACATATATACATATACCAGAAACGGAGTCCTCTATAGAGACATCAGTGGGGACAGAGTTATTTTATTCCATTTTAACTTATAATAGAGTATGCAATGACACCCTATTTAAGGTCTAGTAAAAAAAAACAGGTAGAGAACCCTCTATACTATACTTAAACGCCATAAGACACTTATATTTATTCTTTAGTGTATGTAACACTACAGCGGAAGGTACTGTAAATCTGGCCCAACACTACTGAAGCAAAATTAATGGTTGGAGAAGCTTTGGACTGAGGAAAACACCTGGGAACAATGAGGGGGCGCGGAGAAAAGCTGGTGCTGCAGTGAACAGTTTAACACTACTTTTAGTTAAGTAATGTGCACCATGCATCTTATACATCCAATCCTAATACAATTATGATCTCCTGCCTAGCCGGTGCCTTCTCTACTGAACCGCTAACTGCACTAAGCAGATGGCGGCATTCTTAAAGGGCTATACAGCGGTTTTTAACAAAGTTCCCCAATAGTGTCCCCAGAGCTGCAGAGGGCTGTAAAGGGCCTCAGTCTTCCCTGACTATGACCCTGATAAGGATAGGGCAGGTAGGGACCCAAAAAGAAGAAAATAAATGTGTCATAAAGAAAGCAAGTTAAGTACCTGTGTCAAAGTCCCTACAAATAGTCTCTGGGCAGTGTGTGTGCTGTAAAAAGTGACTTACCTTACGCAGCACACCTCCACTGGCTTACCAGGCATGTCAAATCCTTGTCAATGCAGCTGCAGCAGTATCCAGTAGAGATCCCATCCAGTGCAGGTATTGAGTACCACAGAGGATTGCAGTAGGAAATACCTGTGTCCCTCAGCGGGAGGCTAAGGACGAGTCCCTCCAACGCCTGAGGGTAGTTATGGCTGAAGTCTCATAGGGAAATACTGCGCATATAACAGGGTATTCTTATGTCCCTGTATCATTCAGCTGCTGTGAAGATTCTCTTCTGTCTTTGTGAATGATACTTCCCAGGGATACTGGGTCTCACATAGGTCTGAGCTCCCAAATTAAAATCCATAAGCAAGTAGCTGGAGACACCGCTATTCTCAACTAACTCCTACAAGGCCTAGAACAAAACTAAGAGAGAGATGGGAGGTGGGAGGGATTTTAAGCTCTGATACGGGTTCTTGACCTCCTTCTTGTGGCGGGAAATATATTGCATGTTATAGAGGTCTGTGGATCATCATCATTTTACAAAAGAAATATCATTTCATTAGAGAAATTGCATCAAAGAGATATGAAGATAATGAGAGCCCTGCTCAAAAAAAGATCATACAAGGTAATATAAAAAGTTATAGGAACAGTATATAAAACACATATAAAATGTTTAGTTCTGCTTAGTAAAACAACTTTGCAATAAACTATAATTATGTATTTTGCTGCTTTCATATTGATATTGAGAAGAATGCATTGACTTTGGTCTCATTTGTGTAAAGTGGTACTAGAAGTCTAATGAATAACCCAGTGAGGAGATGCATAAAGAAAATACATAGTGACCATAAACACAGCACTGCTGGACACCAACCGAGAAAGGAAGAGGAGGGAAGATACCATAGAAGACATTAAAAGAGCAATTAAGTAGGAGAAAAAAACAGAAGGCAGAATTGTGAAGCTTGATAACATGGATAATGAGTAGAAGAAGAAGTAAGATGAATAGTATCAGACATCTGACAGGTCTGGTAGAATGAATGTCAGTGGTCAGTTTACTATGGGCAGTCGTGAAATGTAGAGGCCAGTGTCAAATTGGAGAGAGATGAGTCTATAAAACAACATGGATGCTAATGGGAGGAGAGGAATTGGATGGTAGTGGGGAAGGGTAGGTAAGGTCAAGAGACAGTTTCTTTAAAATAGGTTTGACTTTGGTTATGACTTTATGTTTAAAGAAAGAGGGAAAAGTAAGGGGGAAATTAGTTTTATCTAGGCTAAAGTTTAGAAGGAGAAAACCAGATACAGAAATTGGTTTGTTACCAACTTGAGGTCGGTGGTAGAAATCAAGGTAAAGAATATGACCATTGTTTTGAGTGGGAGTTTTTTCCCATTGAGACAGATCATGAAGAAGGTTGCTGTAAGATGCTGTAAGTATTAGGACTGGACTTAATAATAAGGATACTGAAGTCATCAACAACAATACCAGTTGTATCATCAGAAATGAAGAGTAAAAGCAAGATGACAAAAGTCATTACATTCATTGAGTTATTTTCTACTCCATGCTGTAAAGACTCACCAGAATTGATACCTGCAAGCATTCTGCCAATCACAATCATTTCAAAAGATTTAGCAGAACGGCTGAACCCGCAAAGAACTGCAGAGAGTATCACAAATATATTGTTGAAAAGAAGAGACTTCTTCCTGTAGGACATGGGCAGAGGATAAATAAAGAGGCAAAGTGTACAGCAGAACTACGACTCGGACAAACAACTTTTAATTAAAAAAAAAAGGATATGATACATATACAATAAAGCACAGATATGTGTTCTTCTTTTTTAATACAATGCAAATAGGGAGATGTCTCCTAAAATTACTGTTCAAAATGGAAATAAATGTTTAGTATAATTTGATGATTTTCAAAGAAACTAAAGGCTAATCTAGGGGTGTCTAAAACATACCAGGGTTTCAGATTTCTTATATGGTTGAGTTACCCAGATTCATTTTAAGGGAAAGGAAATCCTGAAATTTTCAATTGTTAGCGTACCTTGGCAACAAAACTACAGGTAGACAGCCCTGGCCTACATCAATAAGAATTTTAGATGCTTAAAGGGACATTCCAGCCAAAATTTTAATCCACATGGATGCATTTCAGTTTTCGATAGAAGCATTTTTGTAATATACATGTACTAGCAAAAAATGCTTCTTATAAAAGCTATAGCTGTTTTAAATTTGTATTTAAGTATGCCCCGTGCACCAGCATTTTAAACTCAGCACTTGTTCAGAGAGCCTAAGGGGTTTGTACCATCTGCTAATAACTAAATTTGTTAATTGCTGACATAATACAACCCCCACTGGTGCTCTAAGCAGCTGTAGTAATTAAAATGTTGGTGCACTGAGAATATCTAGCTATGCTTCACATGCACATGCAGAGAAAAATGTTATCACTAAACAGTGATAACTTTTACTAGAAGCATTTTTGCCAATACATATATATTGCAAATATGTTTCTATTCAAAGATGTAATTCATCAATGTACATTTGAATTTTGACCGGAATGTCCCTTTAAGAGGGCTAATGCTACTTTTACATAATATTCAAAGAAATAACAAATTACCGTCCAAGCTTTATGGCCATAGGGCCTGCCAATAGTGCCCCCAGGAACCCGCCTAGGGGATACACAGACACTATGATTGACCAGATGAGAGTGATGATCGTGTTGTCCAGTTCTGAACCATTGCGCTCCAGCCACGTATGGTTTACAAACTTTTGGATGTGCTGTGAAAAAAAATGTGGGGAACAGAAGTAGGATAAAAACCTATGAGCACAAGGCATGTGTATAGCCAGTAATTCCATCTACAGAGACAAGTATAAAGATAAAAATTTTTACACACATACAAAATAAAATGTGAAATCCTACATAGTTAAATGGACAGTCTAATCCAGAAATGTTGTTAACCCCTTAAGGACCAGCGCCATACCCAGTACGGCGTTGGTCGTTAAGCCCTTAAGGACCAGCACCATACCCTGTACGAAGCTGCTGTCCTGGGCCTCTTTCTGTCGCGATCTCGCTAACAGTGGCGAGATTGTGCTATTTCTGCATGCCCTACGAGTGGGGCAGTGTAGAAATAGACTTGCAGAGTAACCGATGCAGATAGAGACACTCTGTGTCCCTTTCTGCATCAGGTAGCGGCAGTGCTGATCGTTGGTGATGTGGGTGGATTAGGAGGGAGGTGGGTAGGTGGCCCATCGCTGGAAGGGGGAGGGAGGGGCGGGAATGGGTGGAACCGCTACACTTCAGAAAAAAAATCAAGACTGAGTGCGGGAGGGAGGGTGGAGTTAGGTGGGTCCTAGAATTAAAGATTGCTTGGAGGGGAGGTAAATAATAGGGGCAGCAAATGAAGTGATACCTGGATAGAAAACTGGATATTGGCAGACAGCTGCCAGTACCTAAGATGGCGGAAAACTAGTTAGAGGGGGGAGGGTTGGATAGCTTTTTTGGAAGGATCAGGGAGGTGGGAAGGTAAGGGGGTAATCACAAAAAAAATTATAATAAAAAATGTATTAAAAAAAACCTGACTAAAACTTCATACTGGCAGACTGTCTGCCAGTACCTAAGATGGGGATCAGTGAGGGGTGACGGAGGGAAGATAGCTGTATGGGGGGGGTTAGGTAGGGATCAGGGGGTGGGAAGTGTCAGGTGGGAGGGTACTCTCTACACTAGAGCTAAAATAAACCTTACAAACTAACTGATTAACCCCTTGACTGCTGGAAATAATAAAAGTGTAGTGCGCAGCTGCAATTAGCTGCCTTCTAATTACCAAAAAGCAATGGCAAAGCCATATATGTCGGCTATTTCTGAACAAAGGGGAACCCAGAGAAGCTTCTACAATCATTTGTGCCATGATTGTACAAGCGGTATGTAAATAATTTCAGTGAGAAACCTAAAGTTTGTGAAAAAGTTAACAATTTTTTATTTTATTTTATCGCAATGGTGGCATGAAATATACCAAAATATGCCTAAATCAAGACTTTGGGTTGTCTACTAAAAATATATGTATAGTTTTGATAGGTGAATTAAAAAAAACAAGGTTCTATTTCTATTTAAATGGAGTGATGGCAAAAATGCTAAAAATGCTCTTGTCTTTTGGGGAAGTTTTAGTCTGAAAATGTATTCTCTATCTGAACCGTAAAAGAAAAAATTTGGGTTTCATGTCCCTTTAATATTGCATGCCCTATCTGAATAATGAAAGTTTAGTTTTGACTAGACTGTCCCTTTAAGGTAGATATGTAGTAGGTAATTTGATATCCACAAGTATAAGTATCAACATAACAAGTAACCTAATTATAAGTATGTTATATTAAACATACATATATTGCAAAAAAAAAAAACAGAAGTTTGTGTAGATGCAAGGAGAAAGTACAGATGGTGAAATGATAAGGAAGTTGGTTTCTTATTCAAGCTGTTTCTTATTCATGGTATTAGGCCTTTGAAAATATCAGTTACTTATTAAAAAATGGATACTGTATTACAGCACCTATGCCAGTTTTGGCATCAATTTATTTGCCTAAAAAAACATTGGACCAGGTTAAAAACAATTCCATGTCATGGAGGGGAATCTACCCTATGTATATCAACAGTAACATCTGTGGCCCAATGGTCATTAATCCTTTGTAAATATCAGTTTATTATTCAAAATTGTAATATTTGAATCAATGGCAATGTGTGCCCTTTGTTTCCAGTTTGTATATACAATGATTGTATAAAGGGAATTCACCTCTGCATAACTACATTATATGAATCATATTTTTATTTAAATGGAACCCAGACATCCCAACTCTCCCGGAAGTTCTGTGAGTCTCCTGCATTGAAATAGTTTCTCCCTGATGCAAACTAAACATAATATCCCGGAAACTCATGGTAACACTTTGTAAATTGACAGTAATTTTTTTTTTTTTTCGGGGGGGGGGGGGGGTCACATGTAGGTTGGGATATCTGGAAACCTATATTTTTATTTTAAAGTCAATTTAAAGCATTCTGACAAATAATTGAATAAGAAACAACGTCCATGAATAAGAAACCAAATACCACAAATAAGAAACCAACTTCCTTATTGTGATGGTGACAAGATTTAAGGATGCTGGGGGGGGGGGATTAGCAGGTAAAGCAGATTTTGATATATGCATTTCTATGATAGACTAATAATGTTTTGCTAGGGTTGGAGTGGGGGGTCCCTCTTTTGAATTTTGAAATGTTGGCAGGTATGCAGCAGACTCACCATAGTGGGGGCATTTATGATGGTGAGATTGTATCCATACTGGAAGGTGCCCCCAATACCAGCAGCACACATTGTGAGGAGTAACACCCAACCCTAAACCAGCAGAAAAAAATATATAATTAATATACAATTTATCCAGTTTTTTCTGTAAAAAATAATTAATTTGATTTTCTCCCTGTGGCTGATAACTCTTTGCCCAAGAGATAGATATTTGTCTAAGCAGAATGTAAATGGTGTCTTATTTATATAAGGGAACGTATAAAAGAGCCGTCCATTTTTATCATAACAGAGCCTATTTTATATTTCATGTCAAGACTGTGAAAAATAATTGAGAAACCAGTCATAATTAGATGTAGACGGAATATTTGCAATTTGAACGTAAGACTACATGATGTGAAACCACAATCGCATAATCGTGTATTGCATATAAATTCATTATAACATAACATATACGTTTATAAATCGAGTAAACACTGCCGTGAAATCGAAACTTCAGCGACCCGAGCTCACTAATATTAGCACACATGACGTCATGACGCTCGGTTATATCTGGGAAGGTGCGGTTTATTGAATGGGCTCTCTCACCCGGGGCTGTGGTGATGATGCTCGGTCGCCCAATTCCTCCTCGCCCCCCTCATCATCCATCAGGGTCGGGGCGGTATAAAGTGCTGATGGAGAGGGGGGTAGTGCTGCGGTGGAATATGTAGACAGGAGCTGCCAAGGACACAAACCCGGCGTGACTCAGAGCCAATAGGACACGCTGCTGTCAGCAAGCACAATTCCACCTGGCACACTTCCAGCATGTAAGATAAGGAACAGTAACATGGCTCTCCGCATTGATACACTAGCTAGGCGACCTTTTGCTCTCATACAGAGACACATCACACACGAACAGTTGTTTTATATATAAAAACAAGGTAATCACATAGGTAAAAAGCTGTGTTAGTTATGCAAAACTGGGGAATGGGTAATAAAGGGATTATCTATCTTTTCAAGTACTGTCCCTTTAACAGTTACTCTGTTAGTGATAATAACTTGTCACAAGCTAAGGGGGCGCAAATGATGTGAACAGAGATTAAAAAAAAATAAAAAAAATAAAAATAAAAACATAGAATCTTACCAACATATGATAAAAGGCTACATATAATAAATCCAACCTTAAATGAGGTATATCTGATTTTATGCCTTAAAGGGATGTTAAACTCAGTATTGGCCGAATATATTATCAATATTGTACATTCTTCTTCAATGTGCACACAAATTTTCCATTTAAACATTATATAGCCATTTACTTACAATGGAATAATAAAGAATATCTCCGTTCCGTGAAATCGCCAGCCCCCCGTGACGTCACATCCATTTTTCCTTTTTTTGTCCAATGATCAATCCTGTCGCCTGACAGGCTTCCTTCAATGCAATTTTATTTGCGCATGCGCATTAACGAGCAATCCTAACATCCAATCAACAGCTTCTAAATCCACAGACGATTTTGCGTGTTTTGTTACTTTCCACACGGCACGCTAAAGTAAGCACTGTATCGTATACTATTACTATACGATTCATAGTTTACTTTGAACAGTGCCAGTAAGTAAATAGCTGAATTCTATATGTTAAATTCTTTTAATACCAACTCGATCCACACAAAGTTTGCGATCACACTGAACCAAAGTTTGCGATCACACTGAACCAAGTAAACATTGAATCTTGCGACTCGATGTTTACTTGGTATACGTCATGCTAACCAATACACATGCGTGAAAAATTATGTCGGGAGCGAGCGAACCCTCTGACGTGTAGAGAGGGTGGAGACAGGACAAAGCAGACAATATTCAGTGCAAAATCTAAGAGGGGTGGAGCGAGGCGGAGAGATGCGGCGCAACAAGGATTTATAAATGTATTCAAATTTACATTCAAATACATATAAATAAAAAAAAATGATAATGCGGTTTATTATATTGTATATATACTAATGTAAATATGTAATTGTCAAATAAATGAGTTTACCATCACTTTAACTGTGATATACAGTTGTGCTCATAAGTTTACATACCCTAGCAGAATGTATGATTTCTTAGCAATTTTTCAGAGAATATGAATGATAACACAAAAACTTTTCTTTCACTCATGGTTAGTGTTTGGCTGAATCCATTTATTATCAATCAGCTGTGTTTACTCTTTTTAAATCATAATTACAACAGAAACTACCCAAATGACCTTGATCAAAAGTTTACATACCCTGGTGAATTTGGCCTGATCACATGCACACAAGTTGATACAAAGGGGTTTGATTGGCTATTAAAGGTAACCGTCCTCCCCTGTGATCTGTTTTCTTGTAATTAGTGTGTGTGTATAAAAGGTCAATGAGTTTCTGGACTCCTGACAGACCCTTGCATCTTTCATCCAGTGCTGCACTGATGATTCTGAGTCATGGGGAAAGCAAAAGAATTGTCAAAGGATCTGCGGGAAAAGGTAGTTGAACTGTATAAAACAGGAAAGGATATAAAAAGATATCCAAGGAATTTATAATGCAAATCAGTAGTGTTCAAACTCAAATAAAGAAGTGGAAAATGAGGGGTTCTGTTGAAACCAAACCACGGTCAGGTAGACCAACTAAAATTTCAGCCACAACTACCAGGAAAATTGTTCGGGATGCAAAGACAAACCCACAAATAACTTCAGGTGAAATACAGGACATGTGGTGTGGCTGTTTCAAGATGCACAATAAGGAGGCACTTGAAGAAAGATGGGCTGCATGGTCGAGTCACCAGAAGAAAGCCATTACTACGCAAATGCCACAAACCCCAAGGCAGAACAATGTGCGATCTCATCGCAGAATCTGTAGTGTGTCTGCAGAAAGACCGGACGTGACAGTAAAAAAAAAATTGCCTGCACTTTTAATTATTTTTACCTGCAGGTGTCACTGTCCCGTTCTATCTCGGTCTAAATATTTACTACGTTGCTCTGTTTTCAATTTCTTCTCTCTTCCTGAACTCAAATGCGGAGGGTAAAAGATTGCAGAATTGGTAAGTCAGGGGCCAGACATTATACATCCAAGTTTTCTGTGTGCTAAAGTTGTAAGTGAATTGGTAAACTTATTGGAAGTGTGTGTATATATTTTTTTAATAATAAATATGCAGTTTTTCATATTGCTCTCCCAACCCATGCTGCTTGCTCGAGACGATCCTCAACCCTGACTTCCCACTCCCTTCTCTGTCTGAGCACCTTCATGCCTCAATTTGGATTATTTGCCTGCCACAATCGCTAGCAGGACCTGAAGCAACTCCACTTGTTTCACTAGATGAAGACTCCATATGTCCATCCTCCATTCCATTTAAACAGCAGTGTATCGGTGCCAGACAGAACACTGTGTGTGGAGCAGCTCCATATAAAGAAGACCGGCAATGCGTGTTCTACGCAGCAGCTGCCTATGACACAAACTCAGAGTAGATGAAGAATATATCGTAGGCTCCTTGACACGCTACAGTGTAGCAGCGTTCAGTTGCGATGTTTTCCCTCAATTTGAATTATTTGCCTGCCCACACAAATTTACTGTGGATCGCTAGCCGGACCTGAAGCAACACTACTTGTTTCACTAGATGAAGACACTGCTTCACATTCCGTGGGCTTCTTGCACAGACCTGCCCCTGCATCAGTGCACAACATGGCATGGGATATCAGTTCAGAAATTGTTATGCTGTACAGTACCTGGTCTCCGGTATATAATATCTTGCGAGTCACCATGTTGTGCACTGATGCAGGGGCAGGTCTGTGCAAGAAGCCCACGGAATGTGAAGCAGTGTCTTCATCTAGTGAAACAAGTAGTGTTGCTTCAGGTCCGACTAGCGATCCACAGTAAATTTGTGTGGGCAGGCAAATAATTCAAATTGAGGGAAAACATTGCAACTGAACGCTGCTACACTGTACCGTGTCAAGGAGCCTACAATATATTCTTCATCTACTCTGAGTTTGTGTCATAGGCAGCTGCTGTGTAGAACACGCATTGCCGGTCTTCTTTATATGGAGCTGCTCCACACACAGTGTTCTGTCTGGCACCGATATACTGCTGTTTAAATGGAATGGAGGATGGACTGGGGTTACATACATATGCAGTAAAATACTTGGTCTGATTCAAGTATACATGCTGTATGAGTTAATAAAGGTTGCACTGTTTGGACCTATTGTTGTCTTTTCTAATAACTATCTGTTTTGCTGGAGTGCAATGTGGATTTGCATATGGCTTATGATTGGAGGGTGGGCATTCTAGCCTCAAGCACAGCTCAGCCCTTTTCTAGGGGAATGCCAGCACCATCCAGAATATTTCAGGAGCAGGAAATAAAAAAGTAAAATGTTCTAAAAGCATTGTTTTTCAAAATTCCTATACATATCTCATTTAGTTAATTAGGGAATTTATTACTGGTATATGATCCATTATTTAATTTATTTTAGTGTACACTGGCCCTTTAAAAAAATGATTCTAGGAGCAAACCAATATACTTAGGAGCCAGATTTAGTTTAATAAATGTGTTAATATGTATATGTGTGTATACATGTGTGAGAAGATTATATATATATATATATATATATATATAAACATACATACATACATATACGTGTGTGTGTATATATATATATATATATATATATATATATATATATGGTCACATAGTAATCCTAATAAAATCAGTATGGTGGGGTATATGTGCAGTGAAAGTATGTTTATATAATATATTGCAGGGGGTATGCATGAAGAGACCAGGGTGATATTGATATGAAGGGGGGGGGGGTATGCATGAAGAGACCAGGGTGATATTGATATGAAGGGGGGGGTATGCATGAAGAGACCAGGGTGATATTGATATGAAGGGGGGGGGGGTATGCATGAAGAGACCATGATGATATTGAATACAAAGGGGGTATGCATGAAGAGAGTAGACCAGGGTGATATTGATATGCAGGGGGGGTATGCATGAAGAGACCATGGTGATATTGATAAGCAAGGGTGGTATGCATGAAGAGACCAGGGTGATATTGATATGCAGGGAGGTATGCATGAAGAGACCAGGGTGATATTGATATGCAGGGGGGTATGCATGAAGAGACCATGGTGATATTGATATGCAGGGGGGTATGCATGAAGAGACCAGGGTGATATTGATATGCAGGGGGGTATGCATGAAGAGACCATGGTGATATTGATATGCAGGGGGGTATGCATGAAGAGACCAGGGTGATATTGATATGCAGGGGGGTATGCATGAAGAGACCAGGGTGATATTGATATGCAGGGGGGTATGCATGAAGAGACCAGGGTGATATTGATATGCAGGGGGGTATGCATGAAGAGACCATGGTGATATTGATATGCAGGGGGGTATGCATGAAGAGACCAGGGTGATATTGATATGCAGGGGGGTATGCATGAAGAGACCATGGTGAAGTGATTTCTATTTCAAAATGACCTGCAGAAAATTTTTAACTAAAAAAAATCTCATCGCAGAAAGTGAAAAAAAGTTCTGCTTCTGGGGCCACAAACCGCTTACAATACGCCAAACAGCACAGAGACAAGCCTCAAACCTTCTGGCACAAAGTCATTTGGAGTGATGAGACCAAAATTGAGCTTTTTGGCCACAACCATAAACGCTACATTTGGAGAGGAGTCAACAAGGCCTATGATGAAAGTTACACCATTTCTACTGTGAAACACGGAGGTGGATCGCTGATGTTTTGGGGATGTGTGAGCTACAAAGGCACAAGAAATATGGTCAGAATTGATGGCAAGATGAATGCAGCATGTTATCAAACAGAACGCCTAATTTTCCACTTCTTGATTAGAGTTTGAACACTGCTGATTTGCATTCTCAGTTCCTTGAATAATTTTTTATATCCCTTTCCTGTTTTATACAGTTCAACTACCTTTTCCCACAGATCCTTTTGACAATTCTTTTGCTTTCCCCATGACTCAGAATCCAGAAACGTCAGTGCCGCACTATATGAAAGATGCAAGGGTCTGTCAGGAGTCCAGAAACTCATTGACCTTTTATATACACACACTAATTACAATAAAACAGATCACAGGTGAGGATGGTTACCTTTAATAGCCATTCAAATCCCTCTGTGTCAACTTGTGTACATGTTATCAGGCCAAAATCACCAGGGTCTGTAAAATTTTGATCAGGGTCATCTGGGTAGTTTCTGTTATCATTATGATTTAAAAAGAGTAAACACAGTTGATTGATAATAAATGGCTTCAGCCAAACACTAACCATGAGTGAAAGAAAAGGTTTTTGTGTTATCATTCATATTCTCTGAAAAATGGCCAAGAAATCATAAATTCTGCCAGGGTATGTAAACGTATGAGCACAACTGTATACCAGTCCATATGGATGATTCAGGTCATACAATCAGTCACAATGTGGTTCTGTAGAGAGTGTCCTTCCAGAACAGGCTGCTCCTTTAAAATAAATCTCCCAATTCCAAACAATTTCTTGGAGTAAGCACACAAGAGAAAGGGCACCTCCTAGTGTAATACTGATACGCCACAATGATAATGTGTATTAGTGGACTTGTAATCACAAGTGTAGCAGCACCCAATTGTGCTTAGTATGGCAGACTGGGACCTCTGTGTCCCAACTCACTGATCCTCTGTGCTTGTGCTCCTCTCCCAGTTATTTAGGTGTAAGGTAAACTCAGGCTCTCAGTGCAGTACAAAAATATAAATTTTTAAAATACAAGATAAAAATTAAAACACAGGTTGTAATAACAGCCTCTGTGTGTTTAAAACAATTGCAACGCGTTTCTAAGCTTTTAAACACAAACGATTTCTGTGAATAAACACACAAGAGAAAGGGCGGCTTTCTCTTGTGTGTTTAGTCACAGAAATCTTTTGTCCCTTTAAAGGGACAGTAAACATACAAAATAAGGTTATATAATTCTGCACATAGTGCAGAATTATATAACATTATCTTAGCGACAGCTTTATGAAACTAAAGCATTTCCTGATTTTTTTTATTACAAAGTTGGACTCCACTCAAGGTTCTACTGAGCGGGTCTTGTTGTTCAAATGTGCTTTGCGAACGCACTGTCTAGTCATAGCTCGCCCAGTCGCACCATTGAAGTGAATGTAGCTCGCTACCAGATCAGAGCGGGAGCAAGCTACATTCACTTCAATGGCGTGACCGGGCGGGATGTGACTAGACAGCGTGCTCGCAAAGCGCTTTTGAACAATAAGACCCGCTCAGTAGAACCCTGAGCGGAGTCCAACTTTGAAATAAAAAATCTGGAAATGCTTTAGTTTCATAAAGCTGCTACTATGATAATGTTATATAATTCTGCACTATGTGCAGAATTATATAACATTATTTTCTATGTTTACTGTCCCTTTAACAGTCTGGGGTAAAAACTGGTTTCGTACTTATTTTCTTCAACAATAAAATCTGGTTCCTGCTAAATTTAGTTTTCACAGGTGTTCAAATCTTGTTAGATCAACTTCTATGCCACAAATCAGCACCCACAAAGGTTTCATTAACCCCTTCAGGACAGAGGCAATTGTCCAAGTTCTGAACGTAAATGAAAACATAATTTATACTTACCAGATAAATTAATTTATTTCATGGTGGTAAGAGTCCACGATCCATTACTCCTGGAAATTACCTTCCCTACCACTAGGAGGAAGCAAATATTCCCAAACCCCAAGAGATCTATATAACTCCTCCCACCTCTATGGTAGTCTATGAATAGTCTAGCAAAAAAAGGTAGGAAAAGAAATAAGGAGGAAAAAAATATAGGAACCATGAAAAAGATGTGCCATAATATAAAGAACCTACACCAAATAATCAGGGTGGGGTCTCGTGGACTCTTACCACCACGAAAGAAAGAAATTTATCAGGTAAGTATAAATTAAGTTTTCTTTCATAAAGGTAGTAAAAGTCTATGGATCCTTTACTCCTGGGAACCAATAACAAACCTGTGGAGAGTCCACAAGTAATAAAAGTATAGGGTGGGATAAGAAACATTTTTTTTCCATAAGGAAACTAAATCCATAACCCTAAAAAGATATTACATACATTTTCTTTTCTATGTACTTAAAAACAACCAACTGTCAAAATAACACAGAAACAGCCAGAAGGACCTTGCTACCAAAAGCTGCCTCAGAAGAAGCAAGAATAACAAAATGGTAAAATTTAGAAAAGTATGCAAAGAAGACCAAGTAGCTGCCTTGCAAATCGGGTCAACAGAAACTTATTTGTGAAATCCCAAGAAGTAGCTACTGATCCAGGAGAGTGGGCAGTAATCTGATTATGAGTCTGGCCCACCTTAAAGTAAGCTTCACAAATCACAAGCTTTAATGAAGACGCTAAAGAAATGGCAGAATCTTGATGATCACATTTAGAACTAAAAAGTGAACAAACTGAAATTCGTCTGGAATCCTTGGTAACTTCAACATAATACTTCAAGGCTCTAAACACATCCAGATTGAAAAAAAAGCTCTCTGAAGATTTTTTTTTTTATTAAAACACAAAGAAGGGTCTACAGTTTCCATACTTAAATAATTTGAGGACATAACCCTGGTAAGAAAATCTAATTTGGTTCTTAACCCCTTAATGACCGGACCATTTTTCAATTTTCTTACCCTTAATGACAATGGCTATTTTTACATTTCTGCGGTGTTTGTGTTTAGCTGTAATTTTCCTCTTACTCATTTACTGTACCCACACATATTATATACCGTTTTTCTCGCCATTAAATGGACTTTCTAAAGATACCATTATTTTCATCATGTCTTATAATTTACTACAAAAAAAATAATAAAATATGAGGAAAAAATGGAAAAAAAACACACTTTTTCTAACTTTGACCCCCAAAATCTGTTACACATCTACAATCACCAAAAAACACCCATGCTAAATAGTTTCTAAATTTTGTCCTGAGTTTAGAAATACCCAATGTTTACATGTTCTTAGCTTTTTTTGCAAGTTATAGGGCCATAAATACAAGTAGCACTTTGCTATTTCCAAACCACTTTTTTTCAAAATTAGCGCTAGTTAGGAACCCTGATATCTGTCAGGAATACCTGAATATCCCTTGACATGTATATATTTTTTGTTAGAAGACAACCCAAAGTATTGATCTAGGCACATTTTGGTATATTTTATGCCACCATTTCACCGCCAAATGCGAGCAAATAAAAAAAAAACTTTAAATTTTTCACAATTTTAGGTTTCTCACTGAAATTATTTACAAACAGCTTGTGCTATTATGGCACAAATTGTTGTAAAAGCTTCTTTGGGATCCCCTTTGTTCAGAAATAGCAGACTTATATGGCTTTGGCATTGCTTTTTGGTAATTAGAAGGCCTCTAAATGCTGCTGCGCACCACACGTAAATTATGCCCAGCAGTGAAGGGGTTAATTAGGTAGGTTGTAGGGAGCTTGCAGGGTTAATTTTAGCTTTAGGGTAGAGATCAGCCTCCCACCTGACACATCCCACCCCTGATCCCTCCCAAACAGCTCTCTTCCCTCCCCCACCCCACAAATGTCCCCGCCATCTTAAGTACTGGCAGAAAGTCTGCCAGTACTAAATAAAAGGAGTTTTTTTTTTTTTTTATAAAAAAAATAAAATATTTTAGCTGTGATGGACTCCTGCCTTAGCCCCAACCTCCATGATCCCCCCCCCCAGCTCTCTAACCCTCTCCCCTATCTAATTGCGGCCATCTTGGGTACTGGTAGCTGTCTACCAGTACCCAATTTGCCGCAAAAACAAAAGTATTTTTTCCTCTTTTACAATTTTTTTTGTTTTCTGTAGTGTAGCAGCCCCCCACAATACCCCTATCCCCCTCCCCCTCCCAGATCCTTTTATATTATTATTTTTTTAAATCTTTCCCCCCCCCCCCCTCTTCCCTCCTCATTGGTGTCAGTGGCCAGCTAATGCGCGCGCACGCGCGCCCCCCGCACGCTCCCGGCACCCTCTGCATCGGAGTCTTCTAAAAAGGTATTGCAGGATGCCTCCATATGGAGGCATTACTGCAATACCCTGAGAGCTGCTGGAAGCGATTGCGATCGCTTCCAGCACTCTGTTAGACAACTGACGTACCAGGTACGTCCATTGTCATTAACTGCTTGTTAGACGTACCTGGTACGTCAGTTGTCATTAAGGGGTTAAAGGGACATAAAACTCAAAAAAAATTCTTTCATGATTCAGAAAGAACATACAATTTTAAACAACTTTCCAATTTACTTCTGTTATCAAATTTTCTTTGTTTTCTTGTTATCATTTGTTGAAAAGCTGGGATGTAAGCTCATGAGTGTGCACGTGTCCACAACACTATATGGGATCAGTTGTGCAACAATGTTATACATTGACAGGAGCACTAGATGGCAACACAATTTCCTGTCATGTAGTGCTTCAGGCATGTGCACGCTACCTACCTACGTATCCCTTTAACAAAGAAGAACATGAGAACTAAACAAATTTGATAATAGAAGTAAATTGGAAACTTTTTAAAAATTGTATTCTCTAAATAATAAAAGACATTTTTTGGGGTTTACTGTCCCTTTAAAACTGCCTTATTCTGAACACATGCACGCGCGCCCCCCGCACGCTCCCGGCACCCGGCGTGCACATTGCACTTCTAGGAACCGGATAGCGATGGACCGCCCACCCGCCTCCCTGTTACGCTCCCACCCACCAACGAACCGGCACCATCGCTACCGGTGCAGAGAGGGCCACAGAGTGGCTCTCTCTGCATCAGAGTCTTCTAAAAAGGTATTGCAGGATGCCTCCATATGGAGGCATCACTGCAATACCCTGAGAGCTGCTGGAAGCGATTGCGATCGCTTCCAGCACTCTGTTCGACAACTGACGTACCAGGTACGTCCATTGTCATTAACTGCTTGTTAATGCATGACGTACCTGGTACGTCAGTTGTCATTAAGGGGTTAAAGGGACATAAAACTCAAAAAAAATTCTTTCATGATTCAGAAAGAACATACAATTTTAAACAACTTTCCAATTTACTTCTGTTATCAAATTTTCTTTGTTTTCTTGTTATCATTTGTTGAAAAGCTGGGATGTAAGCTCATGAGTGTGCACGTGTCCACAACACTATATGGGATCAGTTTTGCAACAATGTTATACATTGACAGGAGCACTAGATGGCAACACAATTTCCTGTCATGTAGTGCTTCAGGCATGTGCACGCTACCTACCTACGTATCCCTTTAACAAAGAAGAACATGAGAACTAAACAAATTTGATAATAGAAGTAAATTGGAAACTTTTTAAAAATTGTATTCTCTAAATAATAAAAGACATTTTTTGGGGTTTACTGTCCCTTTAAAACTGCCTTATTCTGAAGAGAATAAAAAACAAATAAGGGGAAAGTTCATAAACTCATCTAGCAGGGGAGATTACCTTGAAGAAACAAGACTTTCCAGGAAAAAGAACTAATATCCTCCTTATACATAGGCTCAAATGGAGGAGCCCATAAAACGTTCAGATCCAGATTCCGGTTCCAAAGTGGACAAATTGGATAATAACAGGCTTTATATGCACCAAAGCCTGAACAAAACTATGACTATCAGGAACATAAGCAATTTCAGCTTAAAAGACAATAATGCTATCAGAGGATACACATACAAAAGGATCGCTTGACCTTGCAAAGTATCTGGTCAGTTTGTTGTTCAACTGAGAGCCATCAGGACTACCTTTTAGAGACCCCAAAGATCTACAATCTGATTGAACACTTCCAGATGAAGAGACCATTCCCCTGGATGAAAAAAACGACGTCTGAAAAATTCAGCTACCCAATTGAACACCCCTGGGATGTGAACTGCTGAAATTAGACAGCAATTGGGCTCTGCCCAAGAAAATTTTAAAAAACTTTCCTTGTGGCTTAAAGACTGACTGGAACTGGAGAAAAAGATTATTCCTTTCAGAAGGGCCAAGCTTAAAGAGCTCTGAAAATTGCACAAAGTTGTAAAACGTTTATAGGCAACCTTGCCTCTCAATGAGCCCCCGCTCCCAGTGCTGTCAGAGACCCCCCAAATGGTTCCCTAACCTGAAAGAATTGCGTCTGTGGTGATAACAGACCAAATAGGATGAACAAAAGAAGCCCCTCTGCAAAATAGTCTGGTGATCCAGCCACTGAGACAACAGCAAAAAATTCCTGCACTATTGTCGAAGCATACAAAGTTGAAGAGTTTCATAAAACGAGTAAATGGTATTGCAGCTGATGCTGCCATTATAAGACCTAGAACCTCCAAACTAAGAGCAACAGTTGGAAACTGGAGGAATTGATGACTTTGATAGGCTGAAACCAACTTCAGTCTTCTTTAACCTGATTTAGACAATCTCATGGAGACTGAATCTATCTGGAACCCCAGAAAATAAACTTTTTCTGAGGAACAAAATAACTCTTTAGCAAACTAATCTTCCAATCATTTTGCTGAAGAAACATCAAGAGTCTGTTGGAGTGAGATTTTGCTAAATGTAAAGATGGAGCTAGTACTAAGATATAATCCAGGTAAGGAAATACAGCTATTCCCTAACCCCTGATGACAGACAAAAGAGCCCCCAAAACCTTTGTAAAGATCCTTGGAGCTGTAGCCAGCAACAAACTGAAAATGCTTGACTAGAAATGCAAACCTCAGAAACTTTAAATCTATTGTCAAAATAAACTGCCCTTGCTGAATGAAAGGCAAAATGTACAAAATAATCTCCATTTTGAAGGTAAGGTCTCTGACAAACTTGTTCTGAACCTTCAGATTCAAAACTTATCTGTAAGTTCCTTTTTTCATGGGAACAATAAAGAGATTTAAATAAAATCCCTTTCTTCCTGCAGAGGAACAGAAATTATCACACACACCTTGGATCCAGATCCAGGACTGAATGAAGAAAAACCTTCATTGGGGTTTCTTACCCTTAAACCTATCCTATAACCTTCAGACATTAATATTCCGAGACCAAGAATCTGACATATTCCGAAATCATGCCTCCCTAATGAAACTTAGCCTCCCCCCACCAGATAATCTGGAATGAGAGCCGCACCTTAATGCGGACTTGGGACCAGGAGTTGGCTTTTTGGAATGCTTATTTATGCCTGTTACAACTAGAACTTGTTTTCCAATTTAAGGAACTCTGATTAGTTGAGGAAGAATCAGATTTTGCTCCTTATTCTGAGCAAAGAAATGAAAGACGATTAGAAGCTTCAAATTTACCCCTAGATTCCTTATCTTGGGTAAGAAAACTCTCTTACCACCAGGAACAGTAGGAAAAAATAGAAACTAAATCTTCCCAAAATAGTTCTTTCCTTGAAAAGAAATATTCAAGAATCTAGACTTAGAAACTGCATCAGCCAACCATGACAGGCAGACAAGGACATGCTTTAGCATAAATCCTAATGAAATCTAACGGCTAGATTTAGAGTTCTGCGGCCAAAGGGGTGCGTTAGCTACGCATGCTTTTTTTCTCCTGCACCTTTTAAATACCAATGGTATTTAGAGTTCACAGAATGGCTGGGTTTTCAGTGCGTTAGGCTCCAAAAAGGGAGCGTAGAGCATAATTTAACGCCACTGCAACTCTAGATACCAGCGGTGCTTACGGACGCGGCCAGCTTCAAAAACGTGCTCGTGCACGATATCCCCATAGAAAACAATGGGGCAGTTTGAGCTGAAAAAAAACCTAACACCTGTAAAAAAGCAGCGTTCAGCTCCTAACGCAGCCCCATTGTTTTCTATGGGGAAACACTTCCTACGTCTGCACCTAACACCCTAACATGAACCCCGAGTCTAAACACCCCTAACCTTACACTTATTAACCCCTATTCTGCCGCCCCCGCTATCGCTGACCCCTGCATA